>NC_139627.1:6728521-6766021 GCF_964638095.1 Poromitra crassiceps
TGGAATTGGAGCTAAAAAGGCAAGCGTGCCATTCGTTTATTGCACTTATCCAATGAGCATGACGGTGCATAATTTTACGCCTAAAAGGCGTTGTTGTAATGCTTTGGGCTGCATCTAGCGCCAGCACGACGATATCAAGTGCGCCTGTCCACGCCCACTGCTTTGATCTGCGCCTGCCGCTCGGCCTAGAAACTGCGCCGATGCAACGATAGGGGCCAATGAGTCTGTTCTCCTGGACTGTAGAAGCTCAGGTTCAGCTAGAAACACCTGCTCACCTGGCAAAGCTGTTGGACTCACCTGCTCAGGTAGGAGAGGAGCTGTGTGTGTGTGTGTGTGTGTGTGTGTGTGTGTGTGTGTGTGTGTGTGTGTGTGTGTGTGTGTGTGTGTGTGTGTGTGTGTGTTTTCTCTCAGTAAGAACAATGTTTATGGTTGAATGAGCTTATTGTGAGACATGTATGAAGTGTGTTGGTGGTTTGAGTGAGTTTTGGAGGTGAGATGATGAAGATGCATGTTGGTAATGCAGACTGTATGAAGAGTTTTGTGGCTTCAGTTTTGACCAATAAAAACACTCTAATTGAGTTTTTTTCTTCCAACTCTGTTTTTTGAGTAAATAATTATTATGTTTATTTAATTTCATATTCTTGTTTTATTTGTGTACCACCATGCTGACCACATGCATGCACTGTTTTTATATTTGAATGTTTTTTCAACGTAGATAAAAGAGCCAAAGTATCAAATTTTTAATTATTATTTTTACTGAACTGAAAACTGATCTAATCTGTGAATCAATAGCCTGATACAACCTGAACTGTGAGTTTTGTGATCTGTTTCAGCCCTAATTCAAAGTGACTTTACTTCTTTTACTAATGACTCTCTTGTCTCTGTTTAGAGCATGTCAGGTTGGTGGGAGGAGCCAGCAGCTGTGCTGGTGAACTGGAGATGAAACAACATGGAGTCTGGAGACCAGTGGACAGCTGGTCTGACTGGACGTCTGACTGGAACCTGAAGTCAGCAGCTGTAGTGTGCAGAGAGCTGGACTGTGGCTCTGCTGTTTCCACAGAAATGAGAAAGGCTTCCTCAGAAAGAAGATCTGTATGGATGATCAGTCATGACTGTCTTCAGTCTGGATCTACACTGAGGGAGTGTTTAGACACACAGTCTGGCTCTTCCTCTCTCAGCCTGCAGATCAACTGCTCAGGTAAAACCATCAATGACATCAACTATGACAGCGTTCACAGTCTCTTGCTTCCTCTGTCACAGTGACAGTCAGTGGTTTACATTGGACTGAACTGTACAGTTATGCAGGACAATGACCTCCTATAGGAAGAGAAGTGTGTGAACATGCATGCAAATAGAGTGCCACAGGGATGATGTATTTTTGTAGGTTCACCCTGGAAGTGCCTTTTGAAGTGTTTTATGAAAACTGCTTAAAACATTTATTTGTGCTTCAAAAGTCATAAAAGTCATCCTCGTTTGTGAAGATCATCTTGCTGAACACAAACGTTGCTGTTTCATAAACCTTTGTGAACCACAGACCTGATTTCAGGCATAGAGACACTGCATGAAATAGGCCACGCCCATCACGGGGGAAATCGGTCCGTTCACTCCCATTCACCAGCGTCATTTTCCTTGAATTAAACATAGCTAAAAGCTGTTGTGTGGAGGGCTGCACACAACAAATGTAAAAAATCGCCAATTAAAGTTTTTTTGTACTCCCGAGCAAAACAAGGAAGCCATTGAGAATTGGCGAGAAGAAAATGTGGATTTAGCTGTCAAGGAAGTAAGTTGGTGTTCATCTTCCGTATATACGATCTTGGTGTGCAACTACGTGACATAGGAGAATACCAGCGCGTCTGATACCATCTGTCTGATGTTACAGTGGTAGACGGATCAATAAGCGTGCCTTACCGCAAGCTGTGTAATGACGCGCGGCGGCATTAAAACTAATTAAAACTAATCGAGGTGTAGTTGCACCGTTGACCACCAGGTGTCATCTGTGAGCATCCTTGAGAGCATCGCGACTGAGAGAAATACTACAGGCGATTAGGCCTGACTGAAGTTTGATAGGTTGTTTGTTTTATTCCTATGTTTATTATAGTAACATTTTTATTTGTCTTATATGGCTATTATTAGGAGGGGGGGGTTGATAAAATTTTATGAAGTCGTTGCGGTGCTGTTTGGCTTTCCGGCCCGGCACCGCTGCGAATGCATTCACAAACATACCAGCAATATTGAAAGGCACAAAGCAACGTTAACGTTTCATACAGAATAGATCCTGACCAACAACGTATGTTTTGAATTTAATATCTGGCATAAAACGGGGAGAATTGATCATTTAATGTTATGCTACTGTGTGTGTGTGTGTGTGTGCGCAGCGTGGCGGTTCTCGTCGGGGAGCAGCAGCACGGCCGCCCGCCTGACTGAGAGAAATACTACAGGCGATTAGGCCTGACTGAAGTTCGATACATGCTTAATTCGTTTATTTAAGATAATTGCATAATTCGTTTTGTAGTCTATTTATTACTGGTTAATGTAGAACGGAATAGAAAGAAACACACGCGGGCAGCCAGCAATGGATGGACTTCATGGAAACAGGTGGGTTGAATGAATTCACTTTGCAACTTTGTCCAAGCTTGTATTCCTGAAGGTGAACGCAAAACTAGGTGTAGCAGTCTGTAAAGAAAGACTGTTATTTATTTTTATTTATTTTAAATTGCACTTTATTTTAAATTGACAGAGATCATTTAATTTTATGCTACAAATATGTGCTATTGCGCATTAGACCCATAGGATTAGTCCTTGCGCCTTGGCCTAGTTTAATTTAGTTTTAAAACTCAGATAACTTTTTTTGTAGCCTATATAGAGTAGACTATTTATTTCATTTTTATTTAGGCTATTTAGGCCTGTTATTGATGCATATAACAGTTTCTTCATAGCAGAGATCATTTAATGTTATGCTACTGTGTGTGTGTGTGTGTGTGTGTGTGTGTGCGCAGCGTGGCGGTTCTCGTCGGGGAGCAGCAGCACGGCCGCCCGCCTGACTGAGAGAAATACTACAGGCGATTAGGCCTGACTGAAGTTCGATACATGCTTAATTCGTTTATTTAAGATAATTGCATAATTCGTTTTGTAGTCTATTTATTTTACACAGCAATATCTACTGGTAAATTTTTACCAGGCTACTTTATTTTTTATTTTGAATCTTGTGCTTATGTTTTCCTTAACAGGTTTAACCTTAAGGAGAAGATTTAATGGTGTGCCCTCAGCCGATTCTATTTTTACCAACCAACAGCCATCCTTCCTTTAAATGGTCTCATGCAATATACAGTATTATTGTGTTACTGTATATTTATCCCATTATTAATACCTTTATTGACTTTATTGAATAGCTACTAACATACTTTATTCTGTATAGTGTTTGGGGGGGGGGGGGGGTGCTGCTGCTGTGTGTTTAGAAGGCTATTTTTATATTGACATTTTCTCCGTTTCTGTGTGAGTGAGAAATGGAGCTGAGAGGCCCTGAGCGGCCGGCGACAGACTCACTGGCCCCTATCGTTGCATCGGCGCAGTTTCTAGGCCGAGCGGCAGGCGCAGATCAAAGCAGTGGGCGTGGACAGGCGCACTTGATATCGTCGTGCTGGCGCTAGATGCAGCCCAAAGCATTACAACCACGCCTTTTAGGCGTAAAATTATGCACCGTCATGCTCATTGGATAAGTGCAATAAACGAATCGCACGCTTGCCTTTTTAGCTCCAATTCTAGTGATCCCGCAAAACCAGACGAAAGCCAAACGCTCTGCCCCCCCCCCCCCTCCCTTCATCCAGCCTGTCTGTCTGCATTATAGGCTATTATTATTGTGCTTGCTGACAAGCAAGGCACAATCTTGAAATCCCACATACTTATTATTATTGTGCTTGCTGACAAGCAAGGCACAATCTTGAAATCCCACATACTTATTATTCCTATTCTTATTATATCTGCCAAAAACTTCTGCGCGTAACACCGCCCCCAATTTTTGCGCCACATAGACATGCCAGACCTCAAAATGACCGGCTTATTGAGGACAGGTGTGCTATGACTTTGCTAAGGGTTTGTGAAAGCGGTTTGGCCGCAATTCGCCATTAAGCGCCATTTTTTCCCCCATTGACTTGCATGGGGTTTGGAAAAATC
Organism: Poromitra crassiceps; assembly: GCF_964638095.1. NCBI lineage: Eukaryota > Metazoa > Chordata > Actinopteri > Beryciformes > Melamphaidae > Poromitra > Poromitra crassiceps. The sequence continues at coordinate 6,732,692 of NC_139627.1, forward strand.
TTGCAAAATCTTGCAGTAAATTAGGTGTAATTCAGAAACCATAAGAGCTAGAGCTACGAAACTTGGTAGGGAGGTGCACTGAGGGGTCTTTTACTATCCCCGAAAAAATTGCACCAATTGACCATATGGTGGCGCTATAACAGCCCTCCTTACCTTTTGCTCGATAACTTTTGAACCGTAGGGTTTATCATCAAAATTATTTTTTCCCTGGATTCCTTGGGTCCTCCCGCATCTACTCAACTAGGCCACGCCCATTTCCGTCTGACTAGATTTTCCGCCATTTTGCATTTTGTCCAAAACAGTTTTTTTGCCATTTCTCCTTGAAATTTTGTCCAATCTTCACCAAACCAACGCACACATCATGTTGGGAGTGTCCTGCACAACACTGATTTGGAAGTTAAAAAAAAAAAACACACCACTGCGATATAATCCACTTCCAATCTTCTGTGGGTGGGGCCTATTTCACAAAAATCGTCCGATGCTAACCAAACTTGGTACAGGTGTGGAGGGATGTACTCTGAGCCTATATCAGAAGTATTTTGTCATTTAGCCTTTAGGGGGCGCTATAGCAGCATTCAGTGCCTGTCCCTTCGAAATTGTTTTATTTTGAAGGGCGGCAGGAAGTGCAGATTCATTCTCATTATGGCCAGCCTTCCTTCTTGTATGACACTCGACACTTACGCTATTATGTAGATATCAGACACACCTATACTTGTATCACAGTGGGTATATCACTCATGGTCTCCCTCTCATTTGCATACTGTATGTTTTCAGCAGCTCCAACTCTTCTCTGTTAAAAACCAAATGCTAAAAGTGTACTGGAAACAGGAATCCGGTGAGATTTGACCAGATAAATAGAGCTTAAGAGCAACTCTGAGCAGCAGTGTTGCATCTTGGGTAGAGAGAATGATGTAGACAAAAAAAGTATGAAATAACTTACTACAGTCATTCCTCCATCTGTAAAAGTATGACATCACTTACTACAGTCATTCCTCTCCCTCCCTGGTGCAAGTGGGAGCCCCAGGAGAGGGCAAATCAGAGTGAATCAGAGTTCCTTGGATTTTCTAGGTCACTTGTCGCCAACCAATAAAAAAATTCACAGGGCCGACCAGAGCCCGCCCCCTCACAGCCCTGACAGCTGCCTGCAGGAAACCTGTTGTGTTCATGTATGGCATGGGAGGCCTGTCTGTTCTGTTAGCTGCTGTGTTACTATAGCATGGAAACATGTCCAGAAAACAATGAACGGAACCCATGGGTAAGTGTCACCACTTTGTGGTTGTTCATTATATAGAGCCAGCTGGGTTTGAAAACATAATGGAAGAGATAGCCTAGTGTGAATAGCCTAGTGTGAATGGAGGCTGTTAGCCACAACAACTGTGCCTTATAGGCTAACCTCAGCCAGCCAAAACAAACACCTTGTCCCCCTGGTGTTAGGACACACTGTTCATCAATGTTTGGGACTAGTTGCAACAAGCTAATTGAGCTAATGGTAGCATTAGGCGTTAGTTAGCATGCTACCCAAGCAGCTTCTCTGGCTGACTGGATACATGACAACCGATCAGCAACTCTGTAACAAAACTAAAAGGGTAACATTACGTTGGTGACCAGGGACTATTATCAGTCCATTTTCCCCACAGGTCAGTTGCTGCCACTGACCTGTAGGGGTGCTTTGTGTAAAAAATGGGTACATTGCTCAGCGCCCCCATCGTTGATTTCGTAACTTCAAGGCACCTTCTACTAGATGTAAAATTCGACGAGCTTTCCAACGGCGTCAGTCCCGTGTCTGTAGCTGCTTCCGTTCCCGAGATATGGCCAAAAAACAACGTCCAAAAAAACTTTTTTTTTTTTTTTTCTCCAAATTTCACCAATTTTAAACCGAAGAATATAGGTCGGGAGATGTCTTCACGCACAAAGTTTCATGCAATTTAAGGCATTTTCCTAGGAGTTATGAGCATCTGATGTTGTAACTATTTCATGTAAAAAAGGGTACATTGCTCAGCGCCCCCATCGTTGATTTCGTAACTTCAACGCACCTTCTACTAGATGTAAAATTTGACGAGCTTTCCAATGCCGCCAGCCCCGTGTCTGTAGCTGCTTCCGTTCCCGAGGTATGGCCAAAATAATTCCCAAAGAATTCAGGCACATTTTTGCTAATAGCGTCGTTGACAATTTCCACATTATATAGTATTTGGGTGTAATACACCTTTAAAACTGTAAGTACTGTAGTATTTGGGTGTAAGAGTCCTTTGAAATTAACACACCCATAACTACTTAGTCCCCCGAGCTGCATGGGCAGGGACCTTGCAAGGCAGGCGGTGCATGGCGAGGACGGCAAGCACAATTACATTTTCGGTAGGAAATGTAGACATTCTAGTTCCTATTCTTATATCTGCCAAAAAGTTCTGCGCGTAACAACGCCCCCAATTTTTGCGCCACATAGACATGCCAGACCTCAAAATGACCGGCTTATTGAGGACAGGTGTGCTATGACTTTGCTAAGGGTTTGTGAAAGCGGTTTGGCCGCAATTCGCCATTAAGCGCCATTTTTTTCCCCATTGACTTGCATGGGGTTTGGAAAAATCTTGCAAAATCTTGCAGTAAATTAGGTGTAATTCAGAAACCATAAGAGCTAGAGCTACGAAACTTGATGGGGAGGTGCACTGAGGGGTCTTTTACTATCCCCGAAAAAATTGCACCAATTGACCATATGGTGGCGCTATAACAGCCCTCCTTACCTTTTGCTCGATAACTTTTGAACCGTAGGGTTTATCATCAAAATTCTTTTTTCCCTGGATTCCTTGGGTCCTCCCGCATCTACTCAACTAGGCCACGCCCATTTCCGTCTGACTAGATTTTCGGCCATTTTGCATTTTGTCCAAAACAGTTTTTTTGCCATTTCTCCTTGAAATTTTGTCCAATCTTCACCAAACCAACGCACACATCATGTTGGGAGTGTCCTGCACAACACTGATTTGGAAGTTAAAAAAAAAAACACACCATTGCGATATAATCCACTTCCAATCTTCTGTGGGTGGGGCCTATTTCACAAAAATCGTCCGATGCTAACCAAACTTGGTACAGGTGTGGAGGGATGTACTCTGAGCCTATATCAGAAGTATTTTGTCATTTAGCCTTTAGGGGGCGCTATAGCAGCATTCAGTGCCTGTCCCTTCTAAATGGTTTTATTTTGAAGGGCGGCAGGAAGTGCAGATTCATTCTCATTATGGCCAGCCTTCCTTCTTGTATGACACTTGACTTGACTTGACTTGACTTGACGCACGCACGCTATTATGTAGATATCAGACACACCTATACTTGTATCACAGTGGGTATATCACTCATGGTCTCCCTCTCATTTGCATACTGTATGTTTTCAGCAGCTCCAACTCTTCTCTGTTAAAAACCAAATGCTAAAAGTGTACTGGAAACAGGAATCCGGTGAGATTTGACCAGATAAATAGAGCTTAAGAGCAACTCTGAGCAGCAGTGTTGCATCTTGGGTAGAGAGAATGATGTAGACAAAAAAAGTATGAAATAACTTACTACAGAGATTCCTCCATCTGTAAAAGTATGACATCACTTACTACAGTCATTCCTCTCCCTCCCTGGTGCAAGTGGGAGCCCCAGGAGAGGGCAAATCAGAGTGAATCAGAGTTCCTTGGATTTTCTAGGTCACTTGTCGCCAACCAATAAAAAAATTCACAGGGCCGACCAGAGCCCGCCCCCTCACAGCCCTGACAGCTGCCTGCAGGAAACCTGTTGTGTTCATGTATGGCATGGGAGGCCTGTCTGTTCTGTTAGCTGCTGTGTTACTATAGCATGGAAACATGTCCAGAAAACAATGAACGGAACCCATGGGTAAGTGTCACCACTTTGTGGTTGTTCATTTTATACAGCCAGCTGGGTTTGAAAACATAATGGAAGAGATAGCCTAGTGTGAATAGCCTAGTGTGAATGGAGGCTGTTAGCCACAACAACTGTGCCTTATAGGCTAACCTCAGCCAGCCAAAACAAACACCTTGTCCCCCTGGCGTTAGGACACACTGTTCATCAATGTTTGGGACTAGTTGCAACAAGCTAATTGAGCTAATGCTAGCGTTAGGCCAGCGTTTCTCAACTGGTGGGTAGCGTCGCGGGGCCGTTTTGATTGGTTCGCGGACATTTACAGTACAGTACTTTTTTTTTCTTTTTTTTTCAGATTATTGAAACTGGATTAGCCTGACCAGTTTCACTTGTTTAACAAGCTGAAGCATATGCTCTGCCTGTAATTCAAGAGAAGTCTGCCTTTTCATTTCATATTTAATTTTAGTTCAATTCAGATGATTGAAACTGGATTAGCATGGCCCCAGTTTAATTAAAAGTTATGACCAGTTTAACTAAAAAGCATATAGCCTGCCTGTGATTCAAGAAAAGTCTGCCTTTTATTTCATATTTCATACAGTTCAAATAAGACTTTCTGACCATGACCAGTTTGACTTGTTTAAATTTAAAAACATATAGGCCTGTAATTCAAGTCTGCCTTATTTCAATTGGTTTTTAGCCGTAGTTGCACTTCTGTTGCACTTTTTTGTTCATTTGACAGTGCATGAAGGCATTGTGTATTAAATAAATGCGCTATTTTTTGTGCAATAAATTTGAGTGGTTTAAAAAAAAATCTGAAATTTGGGTCGCGACTTCATGACAAGGAAAATAGTGGGTCCTGAGGCTACACCAGTTGAGAACCACTGCGTTAGGCGTTAGTTAGCATGCTACCCAAGCAGCTTCTCTGGCTGACTGGACACATGACAACCGATCAGCAACTCTGTAACAAAACTAAAAGGGTAACATTACTTTGGTGACTAGGGACTATTATCAGTACATTTGACTTCTTACACTAACATAATGGAACATAGCCTACATTAGTTACTGGCTGATTAGATGCAGCCATTGATAGCTTTTCACTTGTGTGTTTGCAGCTCTGGTAAGCCTGCTAGTTTTGTAAACAGTTGTTGTCGCAACCATAAACATGAATGACACTACAAGGAATACTACTTCTCTGGAGGTTATCATGTCCTATTTTCCTTGAGACAGTTGGAGACATTTACAATACATGGTAATTATTGATGCTGTAGTTTGCAGGTAATGTAGTTTTAGATTGCAGAGATTGGGCCAGCCTTTTGTGTCTCTCTAGTAGGCTACAACCAGTCTGACTTCCCCACCTACCAAGTACTTCTACTCCAAAGTCCTTTTACTCACATAGGCACCCCCATAACTACTTAGTCCCCCTAGGTCCATGGGCAGGGACTTTGGAAGCCAGGCGGTGCATGGCGAGGACAGCAAGCACAATTACATTTTCGTTAGGAAATGTAGACATTCTAGTTCCATATTATTATGCTTCTCAAACCAATCTAACTGCAGTTTCAATACTGCAAGCATGTAAATACGCTACACTATAGCAAGATCAAAGTGAAAATAATGTTCTATGCATCAGCTAGAAAAATATAGCCTATTAGATTGGTGAAAGTTTGTCCAGAAAGATATCATTTTCTCTCGCCTGCTGCAGGAAGGATGATGCACATAAATATACCCTACATTATGTCAAGTCATTGCATAAATGTGTTTTTATTGTAAAACTAAATGTGAAATAGGGCCAAGTTATTGGAGGGACATCACAGTATAGCAGATGCCATTAGAAGCGCGTTCCGAAGCGCGTTCCGCTGTTACTTCTCTAAATCACGTTAACTCGACAAGGGGTATATATAGGCCCAGGAGGACATATATGTTTCACATAGGGTGGTGTTTTCATTTCGATGTTTTATTTGGTCCAATATTGAAATGTTGACAATGGCAGGCTGTGTTACCATTACACATTAATTTAGAACTACCTTTTATATCTATTTTGGCTCATTTGGTGGCTATTTAGTAGCGAAATGAAGAAACACAATGCATGCTGGGAACTCAGAGAGAGAGAGAGAGAAGGGTGACAGAGAAGAAGCAGTGAAGGCAGAGAATAGGCCTGCTTTTCAAAAGCGCAAAGCGCTAAATGTAGGCCAGGTCCCAAGATATCACTAGGCTGGTATTTAGCGCCGACACGCCCACTTTGGGACTGCGCCACGCCCATTCGGCCTAAAGCGCATTTGGCAGCCTAAAGCCTATTGCTATCTTGCCGAAACAGGCGCAAGGCACGTTTTTTTGCGGTTAAGGCCCGTAATAGCGCCGATGGCCTGTGGGAGAATAGAGCCCTTTGTTCCTTGATACTGTATGTGTGGCGGGAGAATGACACAATACGGCCAGTATGTACTGTAGGCTACAAGATGCACACACACACACACAGTCACAATGCAAACACGTTTATTGTCAGAAAATGTTGAAATTTCCATTTTCAAATTGCAATGTGAATAAATTGGAATAACACGTCAAAAAAACAATATGGCCTAAAAAAAGTAGGCTAAAAGTGGAAAAAAATATGGCCTATATTAACAAAAAAAAATCAGTTCTCAGTGACTGGCAGTCGCTTGAGCCATCTGTGCTGCGATACTGCTGTCTAGAGGGGGAACAAATAAAAGGAGCTGAATTGCCGTGGAGTGCGAAGCAGTTCATTAATGCGGTTGATCACAGATTTCTCGTCGGCAAGGGTCATGGTGGGATACTGCTCAGCCGTGGTGTCTATAATGAAGCGTCGCAGGTTCTCCAGCAGCGCCCATTTTCCTCTGCAGCCGTCCCAATTGGTCGTCAAACCCCAGGCCCGATATTGTTCCTCTGTGATTACCAAACGGAACAGCAAAGCCCCATATCTGTCCACGCGTCCTTGGCTTTTCGTGCGGAGGAATTCCTTGTGCCGTGGCGTCAACACAGGGACGGCTCGCAGCTCTGCATGTTGTTTGTGAAGGCCCAACAGCGACTGGCTTACTGATGCTGCCCTGGCGGCCATGGCGGGGGGTGGAGCTGGTGTAGATGCTGCCGTGGCGGGGGTTGGAGCTGGTGGAGATGCTGCCCTGGCGGGGGGTTGAGCGGGTGTGTCTGGGCTCTGTCGGTCCCCCGACCGAAGTGACGCGTTCTCCTCGCGCAGAAGTCGGACCTGTCCTTCGAAGCTTCTCCTCATCTCATCGAGCTGATTTCGCATGTCTTGTCGCATGTCCTCTCTCAAGCTTGTCAGTTCTGAAGCGTGCCTGGATATCCGCGCACTGGTCTCCCCTTCCGCCTTCAGCTGGTCTTGCCTTCTCTGCTCTATCAGATCATTGACCTGCTTCCGCATGGCTTCGCGCATGGTCGCCATCTCTGCATCGTGACTGGCAGTCGCTTGAGCCATCTGTGCTGTGGCCTTAACTCTAGCGGCCCTGAGCTCCTCTGTTCTCCGACTCAGTGTCGACGCGTCACCGTCACATCCTGCTGCCGGTGCTGCTGCTGCTGCTGCTGCTGCCGGTGGCGGCATGAGATGGCTTGAGACCACCGTGAGAGAGGCACCCTATGGAATGGAAACAGAAAAGCCACGAAATTAATTTTAAGATTTAACATTTAACCTATGCTATAGACGGTTTTAACTTGACAACAAAAACATTAACTGATGCATTTGATTTGAGTATTTTGCATGAAATATCATAAATCCCTATTTGTATGGGATTTTGGCACTTAAGGGGTTAATATCTAAAAATGCTCAAGGGTGCTCACCGGGCACCCTCCTGTATTTTGAATAGGTACCCCCAAACTACAAGAATCAGCAGAGAAAAAAACTTTATCAGACGAAACAAGGTTCATCAAAAAAACAGCCTTTGGCTCCCGGACTAATAAGCATTAAGCAAAATACATTTGCTCAAAATTTCCTCAAGTTGGAAATTCCTCAGCACACATTACAAAATACTCTTTGGCTGACCCAAACATTGAAGTATTGTGGAAAATATGCTACTTCAAAGCCCTCGGCACATACTGCCGGCACATACTGCTGGCGTTCAGCTCCCCAAAAATGTGACTTGACAGAGCTGACGTGAAGAGCGCAAGTATAATATAATGTAGATGGAGAGACAACAGGAGAGAGTGAAAGCTATGACACCAAGTATGCACTACATTCTCTCCTTGGGCTAACTTCTAGTCATTGAAATCCTAGGGAAATCACACAATTTACTAATTTTGCTGGGGACTCCCACTCCCCTGCGTCCCGCCCATCAAGCTGACGTTCAAGTATATAGGTGTAGCGCAGGGGTGGGCAATTAAGCGAAGGGCCACACATTGGAGATTATACATGCCAACACTTCTGATTTTCACGGGAGTCAAGTAATTTCTTGTTAATCTCCTGATATAATAGTGATACAAATCCAATGGCTGTAGCAGATGAGATTTATTAACATAATTCTGCCTTTTATTGAGTTTTTGCGGGTTGTTTTGTTTTTCTTTGAGTCCGGCCCTGGGGCCGCATTTTGCCCCAGGGCTGCAAGAAATGACTATAGAACAGTAATTTCTTACACAAGATTACTTTTAGCCTTTTAGTCGTAAAGATTATTGAAAGATAGCCTATTAAGGGATATTAAACATTGAACTTCTGGTGGTGATTCTTTCCCCCAAAATTGATTTTTATGGCTTTGAAGTAGAACTCTTAAAATATCGATGCAGTTCTGTGTCACTAGCCTGTTCTCTGTATTTACTACATGTCATGGCTGTTCACTGTTACTGTCTCTTACTCACACACACTCAGCACCAAAATAAAGCATTGATTCCTGAATGGCAACAATTTGTTTGTTTTGATTTTGTGTATGAAAAATTGTTAACGGGACACTCTAACAATTGTGATTTATTTTGCACATAATCTCACACATATCAGAAAACTGTAAACCGTTTTGGATTTGCTTTGACAGTTATTGAGAGTTGATTTGAGTCCACAACATACCTCAAACCAAATGAATGAGAAGTCAGAAAGTGATTAAATAATAGTTGGAGAGAGTGTCATTTTTTTTTTTATTATGTAAGAGTATATCATAGATAGGTTGCTTATTTCTTTGAACAAATTAAAGTAAAACATAATTAAACACAACTGTCACAATTTAGCTGGTGTCTATCACAGGGGTAAATGGAACACTAATAAAGTAGACTATAGCAATGGTTCTCAAAGTGGGGTCCTTGAGGGCGTCCCCATGGACTAATTTGTGTCAGTTTCGGGGTCCTTGACATGAAAAAGCTTGAAACCACTAGCTGGACTACAGTATTGTTTACCAATGTGATATACCTGTTTCCTTTATATTCAACTAATGTAAATTAACACTGAAAGTTACTTGACTGGTCTTCATGAACATTATACCCAACTCTCCTTTGTCTACTCTGCTGCAGTACTCTGGAACAGCTTACCAACAGAGATAAAATTAGTGAGTAACTTAACACATTGACTGCCAGACGTTTTTTTTTGCTGTAGGTAGCTTCTGCCAAGCCGTTTTTTGAGGATTATGGCTCATTTTATAAGAGCCGAGGATTCGTTTCAGCTTGGAGTTTGTGAACATACAATATCTCAAAAGTACTAATAGAATGTGTACTTTCTCTGTCTAAAAGAGTTAGTTTGTAGAGTTAGTAGTTATGTAAGCATTAGCAGTTGAATACAGCATGGTTTTAGCGTGAAAAAGAATATTCAGAGATAAACGGCTTTTTGTGAAATTGGATGGAACGGTCACTTTAACCATTCATTTTTGGCTCTCTCTCTCTCTCTCTCCCTCCCCCTCTCGCTCTCTCTCTCTCTCTCCCTCCCTCTCGCTCTCCCTCCCTCTCTCTCTCTCTCTCTCTCTCTCTCTCTCTCCCTCCCTCTCGAGTTGCTTCAACTCCGCCCTCCGTGGGCGGACAAGCTTGTCACCAGTCAGTGCTTTGCTGCTCTCCTGTGCCTGCATGTCTGGGCCGCTGTTTGAGGAAGTCGGGATGGACTCGCTCGTTTGGAGTTTTGGTTGAGAGAAGCTTTTGCGATTCTGGTCATATTTATGCTGCGTGTTTCAAAGTGTGTTCCTCCACCTGTAATCTATCACCCGATCATAGTAGATCGGCTGAATCTATTATGTAAATTTGCAATCCCGCATCGCCAGCAATCAGCGCGAAAAGGAGAATGGCTGGGCTGAGAATGGCTTGACAAGTTAAAAAAATGCTTTCCTTTCTCTAGCCAGGAGAGCACTGTTGCCACTTAGTGGGTCGGTGGAATGGGTTGTAAACGTTCGGTGGCTCCAATAATTATATAAGAGATGTAAAAGGCTTAGATGCACAACCCACCGCCAAAAACGTGTAAACACGTTGTTGGCAGGGAACAGCTGGATTCTGAAAACGTGTTCATACGTTGTTGGCAGTGAATGTGTTAAGCAGATTTAAGACAAATGTGAAAAAATGGCTCAGTGGGGGACATTATAGGCTGGGGTCTGTTTTAAGGTAGTTGTTTTGATTAATGTATGTTATGTGTTGCCAGTGAATTGTGTTGAACTTATGTTGTCTGAGTACATCTGTGCCTCCCTCCTCCCCTTTCCCCTTTACCAACAAGGACCATAATGGAAATAAGCAGAAGCTTTTTTATGTAATCCTTGACTGTTTTTTTTATTACACCTTACTTTTGTAAAGTTTTTTATGAAAATGTGTCAAATAAATCAAATCAAATCAAACTACCCAGAAAGCCAGTAGGGTACCTTAAACTTAACCATTGGTTCTCAAATGGTGGTCCGGGGACCAGGGGTCCGTGGCACTTTGCAAGGTCCGCAAAACGTTTTTTTCTTTTGCAAAAGCTTCATAGTTCAATGGAAATATTTTATGCTTTAAATCTAACATGGTTCATGGATTACATTCTAATCTAACAAACCTATCAATTTAAAAGTCAAGCAGGTTACCGTGGAAACAGCTGAGCCCAAAATCACAAATGAGAATGAGGGGGTCCCCGGTATATTTTCTATCTTGTAAGGGGTCCTTGGCTGACAAACACTTGAGAACCTCTGCCTTAAAGATAGCTAACATATATAACATGCTAATACTATTAAATGGTAAATGGTAAATGGCCTGCATTTATATAGCGCTTTTATCCAAAGCGCTTTACAATCAGTAGGTAGTCTACATTCACCCATTCATACACCGATGGCGGCAGGCTGCCACGCAGGGTGCCTACACACCATCGGGAGCAATTTGGGGTTCAGTGTCTTGCTAGTCTCTTAAAACAGACTGTATCATCTACATCCGGCGAATGCAGCTATATACAGTCTGTACGTTACACCCCCAGAACATGCACAAGGAAGTTGGGAAAAAAACCTTCAGACTGGAAGGAAGTTCTACGGAATCCGACCAATCACGACACGCGAATGCGGCATATTGGATTCTGATTGGACTAATGAGCGGAAGACCTGCCTTTCTGCCGGCATATTGGATTCTGATTGGACTAATGCGCAGAAGACCTGCCTTTCTGCTTCCCATTCCGGTTGGTGCATGATTCTCCCCCACGAAGTACAGACGGTATGGCGGAAGCATTTGAAAATTGCGGAAGCCAACTCGTCTGTTCTAAGAGACTAGTGTCTTGCCCAAGGACACTTCGACATGCAGACTGGAGGAGGCGGGAATCGAACCACCGTCCTCCTTGATCCAAAGCGATTAGTGGACAACCCGCTCTACCTCCTGAGCTACAGCCGCCCCACAACTATTAGGAGTTGGTCTGTTTATTTACTATTTAACAGCGTCGGCGAATCAACAAAAGAAGTCTTTGACTATTGCGAGTCTGAGTTCGCCTTTGTTTGTGCCTGAAAAGCAGGAGTTGATCCTGAAGCACCAAAACAGCTGCAAGAATAATCTTTGTTAGAGAACTGTTTTAGCCACAACGTATATGAAAGCTGGTGTTTTGTCGCTAGCTTGTGAGCTACATTATCTACTTGACAAGCACAAGCTTATTGTGCAACTTTACAGCTTGCTATTAGGAGAGAGCACCATAGTTGACAAAACCACACATGCACGTAATTAGAATTTCAACAATTTATTTGGGATTTAGCGTCAAAATATGCAACATCAATACTACCTTGAGGACATTATATCTGCTGGAGAGCTCGGTAGAGAATCGAGTGTAATACAACTGGACAGAAAGGGTAGTGTCCGAAACTCATTTGATCATAGTATATGATAAAAAAACTACATGGGGAATAGTGAGTGAATGAGTGAACCATTCCGAACATGGCTATAGTGTACTGTACTGTAGCCTACTGTTCTGTAGCGGTAAACTGACTTTCACACAGGCACAAAAACATAACTATGCAAAATATACAACACAACAGACAAACAGAAAACACTCACATCATAACTGAAACGGTTAAACTGCAGTATTTTGAGGCAGTAGACAAAGTAACACCCAGGCATGTCCAAAGTCCGGCCCGGGGGCCAGATGCGGCCCTTTGACCGATCTTAAGCGGCCCTCTTGTCTCTCAAAATATGTTTATTTTATTTTATTTAACCTTTATTTAACCAGGCAAGTCATTAAGAACAAATTCTTATTTACAATGGCGACCTGGCAGAAGGCACAGCCTTTTGAGGGATGGGGGGTAGGGGATAAAATAAATACAAAGTTACTTAGAACAAATTAAAACACAAGTTAAAACACAGTTAAAAACATAGCAGACTTTTCTTGAATCACAGGCAGTCTATATGCTTTTTAGTTAAACTGGTCATAACTTTTAATTAAACTGGGGCCATGCTAATCCAGTTCCAATCATCTGAATTGAACTAAAATTAAATATGAAATGAAAAGGCAGACTTCTGTTAGGGAAAATTCAGATGAAATGCCTTGTTGATGCACCAATTAATGAGTTGCTCGTTTGTAATGAATAAAGATTTTTTTATTCCAATTCTCAAAAACTCTGCAGAGTGTCACAACCTCCAAGTGTTGTGCCCCGAACATAAACATTACATCTCAGTTATACCCAGCCACCCCCCTGGCACAGATGAGGTGGCCGGTTCAATCCCACGGGATATTTTCCATGAAGACAAAATAAAAGCCTTGTTCTTACAACAAACTGAAACAGAAAATCCTCTCTACACCAGGAAGACAAAATAACACGTTATCCACTGTTCTCCAGCTGGGTTCCCCTCCTAAACATAACAAACCGCTTCCCAGCCCATAAAGTTAAATAGCTTAAATTTATCCATGCATGTTAATTAGCTCATAACTAAACAGAGTCTACATTATTCAACAATCTATCAATAAGCAGTCAATCAATTATTTTACCCTCACAATTCCACACTTTTGATAAGAATCAGACATTGTTATCAATTAGAAAAAGGGAAAATCATTGATAAAAAGAACATTAGTTAGTTTTTTTTTTATAGATATATATAGCAAAACAATAATGGAAAAAAAAACTTTAACACCTTTATCCTTAATGATTAATAAAAACAACTTCATCAATTTCAGTAAGTCAGAGTGTTATATCAAACATTTTCCTGTTCAAACTTTTAGCAAAATGTTGTCATTAGTCCTTCCCCACTGAAATGAATCATTATTTTGCTAAACAAACTTTTATCATGATAAAATGAATATACTACTTTACGATTAATAATAAGAAAACAACATCAAATCAAGCATGATTATTTACCCAGGATTTCATAGCATAAGCAAAGTGTGTCAGAGGCAGGATGGCCTTTTTATTGTTCCACACTTATAACAACCTGTGAAACATCAATTTCATTATCATGTTTTCACCTCCACTAGTATTGGTTACTACACGATCTCACTAAAATTCATTACCTCAAAATAAGGTGGAATCCACTCAACCTCTTCCCTTGGCTCCTTGTACATTCTGGTAGCAGGAAAACACATTCTCTGACACATTGGAACCAAGACACAATTCATAATCAGCATAAACATCATTATCGCAGCCAATATCACTCCCACTTTCACAAGTAAGCCTTGCCAAGTTCCAGTCAGCCACTCAAACCATCCCTTTCCCTTCACCTCTCTAGCTTCTAACTCAGCTCGCAGTCCCGTCATGGCTCGAATCCCCCTAGAGATTTCACCTCCATCAGCATCATTTTCTGGGATGTAAGTACAACACGTTCGCCCAATTACCGCACAAACGCCGCCACTAGCGGCCAGCATCTGGTCAAGCACCAACCTGTGTTGGAGTGTCATTATTCGTAAGGCTGTCAATTCCTTCCGGGCCGCTTTGTCAACACTTACACTGGCATTGATGAAACGTAGCAAAGCATACCTGTTCACTTCAACCTCATCCCTCACAACTCCCAGGCCTATACTAGGGACAATACTTTGACCAAATTTCTGCCATCCGTTCCATATTCTATGTTTCCATGGCACAAATTCTGGGACTGATCCTGTCAAAGCATCTATTTTGCTACGGCTGTGTGTGTCTGACACATCTGAAACTGTCCTAAAAATCACGGTCGGTTCAACCACCTTAGACAGAGCACACACCCCTCCCCAAAGAGGAGGGAGAGATGCCCACGCTCGGTGTCCACATACCCAGTACCAGTCTGCCAACAATCTGGTCCCCTTGGGTCCCGGCACGACCGGACTGCATTCTCCTTTCCCACCCCAAGGGAGCGGTGCTGCTTGTGCTCTGTTTAGAGCCAAAGCAGCATCGCTCCTTATCTCATCTCTATTACAATCACTATTAATGAGACAATTATAAGCATGCAGTTCGTTTTGGTGAGGACAATAGGAGTAAGTTATCTGACACCTCTCCTCAGATAAGGCTCCCACATAGCGTGACCCTTTTGCAGCCACACATATCGGATATTTCACCCAATCAGGAATTTCTATTGGCTCTCGCAATGGCTCAGTGATGGCACTCCAAGCCATGTAATCATCACGTGGGGTGCACAAAGGTCCCTCTAAATCGCTAATGATTGAGTGGCCAGGAGGCAACTTCAAGGGAGTTGAGAAGTTTGCCTTTGAAAACAATACTGCTTTACCATTCACATAGCCGGGGTGGACACTTAACGCCATCAAACAGTAAGATTGGTTGAGGGACATATTTAATGCCCTAAGTCTAGTATGATGCAGGGACACTGGCATTACAGAGCACACATAACATTTGCTCATATTTGCTTTTTCCGCCAAGAATTTAGAATATCTCCACCATGTATTCGTGTGGAAGGGATGCTTCGGATCAGGGTGGTCTAAACTCCACTCTGGGTCAATTATACTGCGTCTCTTTCTCTCCATTGCGATAGTCTGCATTGCAGGCATGGTGGTCGGTGTGTCAGTGGCATGCAGGTCTAATCTATCAGTCCTGTTTCTTGCATTTTGCTTTCTCCCCTCTTTCACAATCTCAGATTCCCACCATATGAACGGCACAGTGATAACAATGGCAATCACAGCAAATATACAAGTAGTTCCCCTGCACGTTAGGAAACGCCCTTTCCTCCCTCCCGTGTCCCTGCACATTTTCTTCTCTTTACGATTTTTTTTTTTTTATACGCAAATGGTCCGTGCTTAATCCAATCTCCAAGATGTTGGTGTGTATCCTGTTAGTCTTCAAGCTTAATGTCTGTGAAGCAGAACAGGCGGCACAAACCTCAAACCTCCTCCTGAGAGGTGAGATAGCAATCTCAGAGGCCGGCTATACTCCTGGAGGCTGCCTTCGATGAGGCGGAAAACCTCTTGCCTCAAAACCTCTTTGCCGCTTCCAGAGGCTGCCTCCGAGGAGGCGGAAAACCTCTTTCTTTGCTTCACAACCTCACAGCTGCTTCAGAGGCTGCCTCCGAGGAGGCGGAAAACCTCTTTCTTTACTTCCTCTCAGCTGCAGGGGCCCCACCCGTGATGGGCAGGCCTACTGACCTTCAGCAAGCAGGTCTAGTGGCGGTGCTCTCTTGCAGTGCTGGGCGTGGACCCACGTTCCTCTCTCTCCCACCTTGACGGCTGTGTGCGTGGTGAGTAGGATCTGATATGGCCCAGCCCAGCGCGCTGTCTTCCACGACTTCCTCTTGCAGTCTCGGATGAATACCCAGTCCCCTGGGACCAGGTTGTGCAGTGGTCCCGTCGCAGGTTTGGGTAAGGCCTCTTTGACTTGTCTGTGCACCTGCTGAAGAGTTTTGGTTAAATTCACACAGTACTTCAACATATCATGATCAAAGAGATCCGTTGATAACGAGATCCCTTTGGCTGGACTTACGCCAGTATTGGCAGGTCTGCCATAGAGAACTTCAAACGGGCTCAGGCCACACCTGGCCCTAACTCCTGTCCTTATTTGAAATAGTACTATTGGCAGGACCTTCGTCCATGGGAGGCCTGTTTCGGCGCAACATTTAACCAATTTCACCTTCAATGTTGCGTTCTCGCGTTCTATTGCTCCTCCACTCTGTGGATGATAAGCACAGTGTGTTTTCAAATCAATACCATAGTAATCTCCTATCTGGCTGATTACTTGGTTGACAAAATGTGCTCCATTATCACTGCTGATCATTCTAGGCACGCCCCATCTTGGAATGATTTCAGTGATCAGTGCCTTTGCCACTGCTTGAGCATCATTTTTCCGTGATGGAAAAACTTCCAACCATTTTGAAAACATATCCACCATTACCAAACAATGCAGTTTCTTTTCTGATGGAGAAAGTTGAACAAAGTCCATCATGACGTGATCAAATGGCTGGTCTGGTGGTGGGTGAGCTGCATGTGCTGTTCTCAAAACAGCCCTGCCCACATTGTGCTGAGCACAGATGACACATTTCTCACAGAATCTCTGAGAGTAAATTGTGAATCCTTTCGTAAACCAATGCTGTCCCACAGCAGCCTGCATACCTCCCTTTGACACATGCGTACGCCCATGTGTCAATTTTGCATAGTGTGGGAACAGCCATTTTGGAAGACATGGTTTACGATTAGGACCCTCCCACACTCCATCCCTTCTTACACATCCATGTTTACGCCATGCTGACACCTCCTCTTGCGAAGCTTTAGCCTGCAGCTCAGAGAGGGGCGGTGGCATGCACGTGTGTGGGAGAGTGTCCTCTTCACTCAGCAAGGAGAAGTGCTGAGGCAGTTTGACAGCATTCTTTGCTGCCGCGTCAGCCAGTGCATTGCCCCTGGACACTGGGTCAGTATTCCCAGTGTGTGCTTCACATTTACACACAGCAATGTTTTTCGGGAGCAGAATGGCATCAAGCAACATGGCGATTAATTTGTGATGCATGCACGGTTTACCAGTGGATGTCAAAAATCCTCTCTGCTTCCACAAAGTGCCAAAGTCATGCACCACGCCCCAGCCATACCTGCTATCGGTATGGATTGTAACAGAGCGGCCCTCTGCCAATTCACAAGCTTTAATCAGCGCTGCCAGTTCGGCGGCCTGGGCGGAGCAGTTAGCTGGCAACGAGGAAGCATACAAAACGTCGTGTTGTGATACCACTGCAAAACCCACTTCATTAACACTTTCAGTGCCACGGCCCTTGGGCAAAAGGTTGCTTGCTGTGCCACATAGGCCGCAATGCATTTTAAAACAGTCATATAATTTCTTTAATAATTACTATGTAAACACTGAACACGCACAAATAACGATGAGACTCTCTTCTATCACCTGCAAAAAAAAGTTTATTGATCCCATTTTCCGTTCTTTAGTTATGAGCCGGAGAAGATAGCTTGATTGAACGAAAAAAAGAGCTTTTTTTCTACGAGCTGAGATAATGAGCCTTTTGTGAAATTAAACATTTCAAGCACATCACTGGCTCTGAAGCTAATTTTCTGATGTAGTCACACCTCAAAAATAATTTCCTTCAATAAAACAGTGAAGGCAAGGGAATTTTGTTTGGAAGAATAATATTTTTAGCTGAAACCAGCAGCGCTGGCGCCTGCATGCGCTGCTGGTTGCAGCTTCTTGCTGATCTTTTGCTGCTGGTGGGCATCGGATATTCTGGCTTGCGTTTGCCAACCCTGTCCTGCTGTCTGGGTCTGTGTTGTGTACTTGGCTCTGCGTGCCCACCTCCCCCCCTCCTCCTCCCCCCCCCCCCCCCCCCCCCCCCCCCCCGTTGTGGGCGGAGTGTCTCTCTGCTCTGCTGTTTTCTCGTTTTCTCTGCCTGTGCTCAGCACTGAAAAAGTCCGCTAGATGCTGCTTTTTTACAGCCGCGTGTACCAGCTCCCATGCTTCGAGTTGAGAATAATAACAAATCCACGGCTGATCATGTGTTGCAGCGGACACGGAGGCTGTTGCAGCGGACATCGAGGTGCTCAATTGTGATAGCAGATTGGCTGCTGCAGGGGCACAGCTAAACGTTGCTTCAATGAAGCCGCTGCATACGGACGGATGCGATGCGATTTCCTTCCCCCCAATGACTTCTTCTGTGTGTTTCACTCCACGTTCTCTCATCTGGAGAGCGCTGTCGCCACCTAAGGGTTCTGTAAAATAGGTTAGACACATTCAATACCTCTGAATATTGTAAGAGGCGATGTAAGAGGCATAGATCGACACCCCCCCGTCAAAAAAAAAAATCGAGTTATGACGCCATTTGGCGTCGCTGGCACTGTACGGTAAATTTCTAATGACGCCATATGGCGTCGCTGGCACTGAATGTGTTAACACCTGTGACCTTATTACGGGAGGCAGAGCCATCCACAAACAGCTCTAGGTCCGGATTAGTGAGGGGCACTTCCTGTAAATCAGGCCTAGGTGAACACACTGCTATAACTGTTGCTACACAGTCATGTGGCTCCCCGTCCTCTGCTGTAGGAAGCAACGTGGCTGGGTTAAGCACTGTGCACCTTTTAACTGTAATGTTTGGCATGTCCAAGAGGCAATGGTTATATCGCAACCATCGACTGGCTGACAAATGACTAGTCTTCTGCTCGAGCAGCAGCATTGAAACCGCATGTGGCACTAGTAAAGTGAGACTAGAATAGCCCACATAATCACGTGACGCATGAACGGCTTTCTCAGCAGCGGCCACGGCGCGAAGACATGTTGGTAGACCAGCGGCCACTGGGTCAAGTTTCGTGGAAAAATATGCCACTGGTCGCAGACGGGCACCATGCTCTTGGAGCAAAACAGAGGTCATAAAGTCCCCTTTGGTGTCTACCGTCTGAATGAACGGTCGCGTCGGGTCAGGTAGTCCTAGTGTAGGGGTACTTTGCAAAGCCATTTTTAACTTTTCAAATGAGGCCTCCGCCTCTGTCGTCCATGTCACTTTACTACCTGCAGTCAGTCCTTGTCCGTGTGCGATGGCACTCAACGGAGCTTCCAAATGTGAGTAATCAATAATGAAAGTCCTACAGTACGATGTCATACCCAGAAAAGATTTCACCTGTTTTACTGTTAGTGGTTTTGGAATCCCCTGTATCGCTTGTTTTCTCTTTGGCGATAAGGATTTGCCATTTTGAGTGATCACATGACCTAGAAACACAACCTCTTTCTGGCAGTACTGCAGTTTGGAAGCGCTCGCTTTATGACCTCCGTCATAAAGGTGTCGCATCAGTTTCAACGTGTCTGTCTTGCATTGATCCTCCGTGGGCGCTGCGATCATTATATCATCGACATATTGGAGAAGGGCGCTGCCCTGTGTCAATTCCAGGTCCTCCAAGTCATTTTGGAGGGCCTGGTTGTAGATCGTAGGTGATTCCGCATAACCTTGACACAAACGCGTCCAGGTGAAGGTTTTCCCCTTAAACGAAAACGCAAACCAAAACTGACTGTCTGGGTGAATCGGCACACTGAAAAACGCATTGCTCAGATCGATCACGCTGAAATATTTACATGTAGGAGGAATGCGAGACAGAATAGTGTATGGATTTGGTACATTCGGTGCACGTTGTTGAACCGCATCATTTACAGCCTTTAAGTCCTGGACAAAACGCCACTCATCTGGGGCGCCCTTGTCCCGGATCTTTTTGACTGGAAATATTGGTGTCTGCACAGGAGACGCTTCGCAGGGAATGATTACCCCCGCCTTCAACAGAGCGTCGAAAACCGGTGTAATACCATCAACAGCTTCCTGCTTAAGCGCATATTGTTTTGCTTTTGGTCGATAGTGGGATTTTGGGGTTATCACCACTGGTTCCATACTTTTGATCAGTCCCACATCATATTTCCCTCTTGCCCACAAACCCTCAGGTACCTCAAAAAGTTCAGGAATTGTTGATATGTCACATTTGACCATTTGATCATCCCTTGTCATTGAAATGACTTCTCCAGCGGCTGTGGTTGCTAATGATACCACCTTATCAGCGTGCACCACTGCACCAAAGGTTTGTTTGAAAACATTGGTGCTATCAAGCCTGATAGCAACCATAACATCCTCCTCGCTTGTCCGCTTCCAAGAGGTGATGTCCTCGCATTCCTTAACCCACGGGCCCAGATCACGCCATTCATCCTCAGCCGCTTTGGCCAGGGCCACGTGGGGAAAGGAATCTTTTACATCAAAAAAACATTTATCATTGTGTGACTGTTCCCTTTGGTCGGTGTGCGGCTTAGGTTCCGTTAACGAAACCGAAATCGCACATCGACTAGCTGACCAAAACATTGTTTTCAGTGTGAGTTCCTCCCTCTCACCACTGTTTTTGGCCCATTGTATTTCAAATACTTCATCTGGGCCTGTATTTACATGTGTAATGAAGTTGTCAGTTTTCACCAGCTGGGCTCCTGGTTGACATCTAGCTTTGGCCTTACTGATCAAATCAGTAATCACTTTGCCGGCTGAGGTGGAACTATCAATTTTCCACTGGTAGATGAACAATGGAATCATAGGGTCCTGTTTCACCATTGTGTAATTTGCATTTAAATCCAGCTCTGTCAATCTTTTTAACTGTAGCCCTTCAGGTGTGGAGATTAAACAGATGCCCAAACGAATTATCAGATCTCTCCCCAACAAATTCATGGGGCAGCTAGACGAGTACAGGAAAGAGTGTTTTATCTTCCCTTGAGCCTCGTCCACACACTGCAGTGGCACAGTGTAATTTTCATCCACAATGTTACCTGAAGCAGTAATTGATTTCACCCAACGCCCACTCAGAGCTGGCTTTTTTGACAGAGCTTTATGACAGATTACACTCTCGGACGCCCCTGAATCCACCAAAAACTGTATCATCTCACCGTCTACCAAGAGCCGCAACTGTGGCAACGCCTTGTGGGCGCTGTCCCTATACATAATGTATGAGTCAGTTGGTGGCTGCAGTGTTTTTTCAAGCCTATCTATTGTATTTTGAACAGCTGTAGCGTGTAAGCATGTGTGTGTGTTTACACTTCCCTGTTCATGTCCTGTAGTGGAGGCTCTTGTCTGGTCTTGGCACGGCGCCACACCCCTCTCTAGTCAGTTAGAGTTAGACTCGTTTGGCATAAATCCCCCTTGTTGTTGTTGGTACTGTCCAGGTTGGAATTGTCCCCTTGGTGTCTCAAACTGTCCATTCTGGGCATCGAACTGTCCATTCTGGGCGTCGGGACACTCATTTTTCCAATGCCCATGGCGGCCACATCGAGCGCATTGGTCCCACCCCAAAGGCTGACGTTGCCCTCCTGGCTGTCGACCTCTCCCATCTCTGCCATTTCTCCCTCCGCGACCAAACTGTCCTCTTTGTCGTGGCCACCCTCGTCCTCTCACTCCCCCCCGGCCTGTCTGCGGGTTGGTGTTGGTGTTATAAAGCAGTGTCATCATACTCTCGTGCATCGCAATCTCTCGCTTGTCCTTGGTCCTCTTCTCAATGTCCTTTTGCTGGCTCTCAGCATGAGCCGCGTGTTTCTCAATGTCCTCAAGTTTTGCTCCCATCCACCCGATGCACTGGTTCTTCACGCTCTCGGCGAGTTCTGGTCTCATGTTCATGAGGAAAACGTTGCGCAAATGGGCTTCATATGTTCCCACAATTGCGTTTCCCCAAGCTGCCTCACCTGGCGCCTCCATGCCGCTGCAATTGTTGAAGACCTCTGTGAGACGGAAGCGGAAGTCATGCACATCCTCATCTTCCCTCTGCTTAGTGTCTGTCACTTTCTTCATGTTGATATGAAGTGGGAAAGCAATCAGCATGCGGTCACAGATGCCTTTAACCATGTCTCTGTATGCAGCATTGTCAACATGTGCATATTCTTCTCTCCTCACTCTCACGTCTTCTGCTGGCAGCCCCTCCCCCACTCTCTGCCATTTGCTCACCTGCATGTTTATCCTCAGCAAGCGTTTCAGTTCAGCTGACGTGGGGCGATGCTCTTGACAGAAAGCATTTAATTCCACATTGTACTTTATTCCTCCCACAACTGCTGGGTCAGGGAGGAGGCTCGCGGCCTTCTGCATATCCTCTAGTCCCCACGGGCGGTGGACTAAAATCACTCCATCTTGTCCTGCCACCTCTATCATTGGTGCTGTAGTATGCCCAAATGCAGAGGCGGCAGGCAGGAACGCACTGTCTTCCGTGGGGTGCTGCTCTTTACCGGATTGTGCTCCAGGTGCTGTATCTCCTGGGGCGCTACGGCCCTGGCTTGAAGCACGAGACATGCTGGGGGTTCGACATCGTTGCCCACGGCGGCCATCTCGGCTTAGGTTGCCGCTTGGTTTGAATGCATATTCCATTCCAGATCGCGTTGTCCTGGGTGAAGCGCTGGGCTCATCCAGGTGTCCCATTTTCTCTTCTGCCGCACGGAGTTCATCTGTGGGATACAGTGAAGCTGCCTGTGTCGGTGGAGGCAATCCTGAGCTGCCTGCTGGTGCTGCTGTGCTGGGGAGGACATAGGAGGGTGGCGCTGCTGGCATTGGCACTGCTCCAAAAGATGCGATTGGGAGCATGTAGAAGGGTGGCCCTTGCACTTCTCCAGCCGCTGCTCCAGCCGCTTCTTGCACAACCTGGACAGCCGGTGGTGGCTGCGCTGCTCGGGGTGGGCAACCGTCCAACTCCAGATCAAGAACCTTTGAAACACATTGGGAGACACGAGCTGCGTTATCTGTTTTCACACGAGATTTGTCATGCCTGGTTCTCGCCTCCTGCTCCCATTTCATAAATGAAATCCAGTCTGGCTGGAACTTTTTCAATTCACCTTTCTTGTTTTGTTTTTTTACTTTTTCCCCATACTCAATCATTTTAGCCTTGAGTATTTCCAACTGGTGCAGACTAAAACTCCCAGCATTTGGGAACCCAAAATATGTCACCCAGATTGGCACCTGTTCAACACTTTCTTCTCCATAGTTTTTTCTCATGAATTTGATGTTGGGGGCTTCCATGTCAGCCCTTTCCAAGCTCTTGTCATTATTATTTCCCATCTTTTTTCTTTTTCTTTTTTTTTGTTGTTTGTCTGTTGTTGTTGTTTTTTTTTTTTTTTTTTTTTTGGGGTTTTTTTTTTTTTTTTTTTTTTGAATGACAAGTTAGACCATAGCTGTTATACCTTCTACATATATATATGGCTCCAAATGTAGAAATGTTGGTACCAATCAATCAAAACATACACATATATATTTTAACTGATATGATTTGGTGTAGGCTACTGTGTGTGTAGAGGTGTGTATATGTGTGCGTGTATCTGTACGTGTGTGTGTATGTGTGTGTCTGTAGGTGTTTGTGGGTGTGCGTGTATGTGTGTCTGTGTGTGTGTCTGTGTGTGCGTGTGTGTGTGTGTGTGTGTGTGCGTGGATGTAGGTGTGTGTGTGTGTGTGTGTGTATGTGTGTGTGTATGTGTGTGTGTGTGTGTGTGATAGACCACTGCCCTCAAAACAAACAGTAAACCCACCATTGATTTGCCATACAAATAAACACACCCTCTTATGTTGCCGGCCGGCTTACTCAAAACACTTATAAAACCTTAAAACCCAAATCAAAGTAAGTTTTGTGAATTTTTATACCTCCTCTCACAGAATTCAGGTCTGGGTATGTGTTTTTTTTTTCCACTACTGCAGTTTTTAGACGCTAAGTATACCTTTCAACTTACGTCGACGCCAGGTATACCTTTCAACCCGCGTGTTACTGTTTGCCCGTCGACAAACAGGCCGATTTTTTCTTCTCTAAATCTTGCCCAAATATGAGTCGGCTAATAGTAAGCTCCTCTTACACGTGCGTTCTAACCTAACGCATCGCCTCACCCTCTCGGCAGTGAGTATATCCGATAACGGCAATAGTGAGTTTTATTTAATATTATCTCACGCGAGCATCCCCGGGACCCCGCACTCCCCTCAAAGGCAATGAATTGCCCAGGCAGAAGTTACATCCGTTCTCCACTACACAATCCCCCAGACCTGTACCTTTTACCAAAAATTGCAATTACCTATGTTTTAAAACCAACTGTATAACAGTATTCAGCTAAACAAAATTTGCGACAATTGGTCAATCAACAACAATGCATTCCACACATCTCACCGGATTTTTTGTAGATCTCAATCACCGGGCAGGGCTGCGCGGCGGGCCGACCCCTCCACTCGTGAGCTAAAACGAGGTTCGAGGTCCTGCAACAGGAGATGATCAATCAGTCGACTCCCCGTTCACAGCCTGGTCCAGCAAAAAAGTATTACAATCCCGGACAGAGCCCCCAAGTTGTTAGGGAAAATTCAGATGAAATGCCTTGTTGATGCACCAATTAATGAGTTGCTCGTTTGTAATGAATAAAGATTTTTTTATTCCAATTCTCAAAAACTCTGCAGAGTGTCACAACCTCCAAGTGTTGTGCCCCGAACATAAACATTACATCTCAGTTATACCCAGCCACCCCCCTGGCACAGATGAGGTGGCCGGTTCAATCCCACGGGATATTTTCCATGAAGACAAAATAAAAGCCTTGTTCTTACAACAAACTGAAACAGAAAATCCTCTCTACACCAGGAAGACAAAATAACACGTTATCCACTGTTCTCCAGCTGGGTTCCCCTCCTAAACATAACAAACCGCTTCCCAGCCCATAAAGTTAAATAGCTTAAATTTATCCATGCATGTTAATTAGCTCATAACTAAACAGAGTCTACATTATTCAACAATCTATCAATAAGCAGTCAATCAATTATTTTACCCTCACACTTCTCTTGAATTACAGGCAGAGAATATGCTTCACCTTGTTAAACAAGTAAAACTGGTCAGGCTAATCCAGTTTCAATAATCGGAATTTAACTCAAATGAAATATGATTTTTTTTTTTTTTTTTTTTTTTTTTTTTTGGGCCAATGTCCGCGACCCAATCAAAACGGCCCCGCGACCCACCAGTTGAGAAACGCTGCTCTAGAGCTCTTCTTCTCTGCCCTGAGTTCCAGGCCAGTCAGTGTTCAAAGGTTTCACGTTGTTGATGTTCTTGGCAGCCCTGATTGCGGATTTCATTGCTGTCTCGATCCAAGCGTGAGGTAAGGCCGTGTGTTCGCCAGCAAAGTGCACCCTACCCTCACTTTGGAAGAGCTCCTTAGCATAATCCAAGTGTTGGTAGGGAGTGAAGAGAGCAAACGCACCCAGGCTGTAAGGATCCACGCCCCACTGCTTCACCACAACCCCTGTGCAGAGAGACCTGACCTGCTCGCCGTGGATCAGCACCAAATCTTTCAGGACCAGCTCTTTCAGGTCTTCGTCGCTCGCGCCTTCGAAGAGGTGGGCATCATCAGACCAGGTGTAGGAAGCCAGGAGCACGCCTACGCTCTTGTTTTTTGGGAAACTGTGGCTGGGGTAGTAGATGTAACGGGAGGGCCGGTCGGTGATGCTCTTCCCTCCTTTGATGCCGTCCTTCTCCCAGAACCTCTTGCTGAAGGTGAGGATGACTTTGGTGGAGCTGTCATAGTGGACCGATCTCAGGGCCTCCATCTTGTGGGCGCAGAGAGGGGGCTGGAAGTCGACGAAGAGGGCCGCCTTGGCTGTGGTGGTTACCAGGACAGTGTCGGCAGCCAGGTGGGTCAAAGAGGATTGGTTGCCCTCCTGATACGATATGATGACACCTTTCTCTGATCGGCTGATGCGTTTGACCTTAGAGTGGAGGTGGATGGTGCATTGGAGGACGCTGAGAAACGCTTGGGGGATGAGATCTGTGCCGCCGGTCACTTCATCGTAACTTAAAAGACAAGAAGACAAATTACGATTGTTGTATACATGCATAGAGAGATGTGCAATGTCTTTTTTTCTTTTCTTTTTTTTTCTTTTTTTTTTGGTTTATTGAACAGGGACAAATGCATTGAACATTATTTCATATGACCTACAAAACAGATGTCATGCATACAGGTTTCTAGCCAAGGCTAATTTGCAACCCCTGTCCCTGGTTAGGCCTTTACTATTAAAACAAAAGTTCAAGAGAACAATTAAAACAGTACCAAACCGTTAAAAACGAACCATATAAAACAGAACAAAATAAAGACAAAAACAAAAAGCAAAAACACAAAACAGATAAGGACACAAAACTAAAATAGTACAATACTAAAAGTCAATGTTCACAGGCTTGTTTCAGTTTCAGCCATTGTTTTGCTTGTGTGTTAAAAACGGTGAGTTCTGTCAATGTTTTTATTTCAATCACTTTTTGGCTATGTTGTCTGCCATTTTTGTCTTTGGCATTTATACGCCGCCTGCACCCGCAAGGGATTTTTGCTCTTACTTGACATCATCGTTGACGTCGGACTGGTCGTAGATCATCTCGGAGAGCGCCGTGTACAGGAGGCTGTTTTCATTCAGCAGGTCTCCAATCATCCTTATCGCCTCTCGACTCAGACCACCTACTTCTATCAGATACTCCTGTGGGGGAAAAAAACAAATGTTTTCCACATCGTGCCATGGAATGCTCTTAAATACATTTGTATTTAAAGGATGGCTTTACTGATAACCAACCCACTTTGTATCATTAATCATCTTACAAGCACATGGGCATGTGTTTACCTTCTCTCTCTGTTTTCCTGCAGAAACTCCGCCCCCACCATGCAAGTCATTAAGGCTCGTTAAGGCTCTCCATGGGATTAGTAGAAAATCGAAGATAACGCGCTCAACTCCTTACTTAGTAGCAGGCTATGTAAACTGGGTGCTGGATCCCCAAAAACAAAGTCTAATTCAAAAAACGAAAAGGACAGCACTCCAAGTTTAAAGATTTAATGCCAACACAATGGACGTTTCGGGCCCAAGCCCTTCGTCAGCATGTAATGGCAATTACATTCTCCATGTGATCCTCCATGCGCATACTTAAAAGAGAAAAAAACCCAATAACAGCCGCCCTCGGAGCAGATTCCGAGTCTCGAGCAGAACTTCCGACCGCAGCGCCGTTGTGACGTAAAGCGCGTCACAACGGAGCGCTTTGCCAGAGGAGGAAATGGGAGCACTCTGTGAGGAAAACAGAGAGAAGGTAAACACTGCCCATGTGCTTATATTACTGAGATTATAATGATACAAAGTGGGTTGATTATCGGTAAAGCCATCCTTTTAAGACTTTCCAGACTGAAAAGGCTTGAGATAAAATAAAATAAAATAAACATGGCAAAGTAAAAAAAATGAATAAAAAAAAAAAAATTGGTGAGCCGTGATGATGCTGCACTATAGGAAACCTTGTACATTGGTGGCC
Source organism: Poromitra crassiceps (assembly GCF_964638095.1). Lineage (NCBI taxonomy): Eukaryota > Metazoa > Chordata > Actinopteri > Beryciformes > Melamphaidae > Poromitra > Poromitra crassiceps. The sequence goes on from NC_139627.1 coordinate 6,760,053, forward strand.
CCAAATAGCAATGACTGCTTGTTTGACTGACTTCAAAAGCCGTAAATCATGTAACCGTTACATCAAATCACGTTACATTGTAACATCACGTTACATTGTAACGTAATATGATGTTGTTTGTAAACTAAATGTGTTCTTCTTAGTGTCTGCTGGGGTAGAAGTGGTGGAGAGAGTTGCCAATCGTTGGTGAGTCCAGCATTCTCTGGACAGAGTGGTTTCCTCGTTTAGGAGGCACTTGTATTTAGCACATTATTTAAGTACTTTAGCAGTTAGTACTAAAGTAATTCGTAATTTTTGCACTTTACTTTTGATTAATCACTTCCTTTGCAGCAAGAAGATTTTCCTCAATTCATAATTTCCTATGCGGCTAAAAAAAATCCTGCCTGTGACCTAAGTTTCATCTGGGCCAATCTACAGAGAGAGGATCCTTTTTCTATTGTAGTCACATTTTGTGATTTCCGAGGATAAAAGTTACGTCTAGATTTTAACATGCAGATTAAAAAACATTACAAGCAACCAATCCGCAACTGTCAAAGTTACACTATGCTGATCATCAATGGAACACTATTACGTATAATGGAGTATAGTGAAAAATAAAATGGAAGACATAGAAAGCAGGTTCTTATCCATTAAGGCATTGCTTTACCTTCACAGAATAGCGGTCATATTTTTTCAATGCAGCATAGCAGCCATGTGCCATCATTTCATCTTTCACCTGCAAAAAATATCATTTGTATATTAAGATCATTTTCAGTGGTGTTCGGTTTACACATAATGACCCATCAGCTCCAATCGCCTATGGGTCTAATCCATTAAACCCATTTTAGATGTTAGGCACTGATTCTCTTATCCAGAGTGTCTTATGAATGAACAGGTTCAGTATCTTCAGAGTGTCTTATGAATGAACAGGTTCAGTATCTTCAGAGTGTCTATGAATGAACAGGTTCAGTATCTTCAGAGTGTCTATGAATGAACAGGTTCAGTATCTTCAGAGTGTCTTATGAATGAACAGGTTCAGTATCTTCAGAGTGTCTTATGAATGAACAGGTTCAGTATCTTCAGAGTGTCTTATGAATGAACAGGTTCAGTATCTTCAGAGTGTCTATGAATGAACAGGTTCAGTATCTTCAGAGTGTCTATGAATGAACAGGTTCAGTATCTTCAGAGTGTCTATGAATGAACAGGTTCAGTATCTTCAGAGTGTCTATGAATGAACAGGTTCTGTATCTTCAGAGTTTCTATGAATGAACAGGTTCAGTATCTTCAGAGTGTCTTATGAATTAACAGGTTCAGTATCTTCAGAGTGTCTATGAATGAACAGGTTCAGTATCTTCAGAGTTTCTATAAATGAACAGGTTCAGTATCTTCAGAGTGTCTGAATGAACAGGTTCAGTATCTTGCTCAAGAACAGTTTGAATGGTCAAAAGGTTGTTCATGGATTCTTTCAAACCACTATACCCACACTCCAATTCTCTCTCTCTCTCTCTCTCTCTCTCTCTCTCTCTCTCTCACACACACAACACACACACACACACACACACACACACACAATCATCTTCACCCCTCCCTCTTTCTCGAACCTTCTGCAAAGCCTGCTGTAACAGCTCGTCGGCTGACCGCCCCTTCTCGCTCTCCGGCAGGTTGTATTTCAGGATGTCAGGGAAGGCTTTCACTGCGTACGTCCTCCTCAGCAGCCCGTTCACCAGGTAGAAGGTGTTTCTGTCCTCCATGATGAATTTATTCAGCTTGATCCCCAGTTCTTTAGCAAACCAGCGGACAATGCTGTTGAGACAAGAGGTGATGTGCCCAGAGGCCAGAGGTTAGTGAGGTTAGTGACTGCAAACATCTGGGCTGGGACAGTGAACGAGAAATGTTCCCCCTTGTCCTCAGTAAGTGCGTACTGTTGAGGTGATATTGAACAGGATAATTAATGGTGCTAGGTGTAGCCTAGCTTTTTGGTATCAATAAATGGGTCCTCCCATTTATTGTCAAGTGGCTCAGGCTAATCATTTATGTCATGGGACGAATTGTAAGATTTGTGTAGGGGGTAAAGTGAATGCTTATGGACAAAAAGTATGAAGTGTAAGTTTTTATTATTATTATTTCTGATTTCCCCCCTATTTTCTCACCAATTGTACTTGGCCAATTTCCTCCGGCCGCTGCTTCTCTACAGATCTGTGCGATCTGGGGAGAGCCATAGACTAGCACCATGCTTCCTCCGACACATGTGCAGTTGCCAGCTGCTTCTTTTCACCTGACAGCGGGGAGCTTCACTGGCAGGACGTAGCATGTGGAAGGATCACGCTATTCCCACCATTTCCCTTCCGCCCTGAGCAGGCGCCCCAACCGACCAGAGGAGGCGCCAGTGCAGTGACCAGGACACATACACTCGCAGAAACAGCCAATCGTGCCTGTTTGGATGGCCGACCAAGCCGGAGGTAACACGGGGGCCGCGGACCTGCGACCCTCATGTTGGTTGGCTGGGAATCTACCGCTACACTACCCGGACACCCTGTAAAGTGTGAGGTTAACAACAGGTTGGACATAAAGATCAGCTCCATTGTAGGATGCTATAGGGCACAAGCCTTAGGGGGCTGACACATACAGCTGATTAATCGGCGTCAGCCATGTCTGGGCATCTGTCGCTGTGTAAACATCCAATGTCCCTGGACCTTTGTCACATGTCATCCTCCTCTCTCCGTGCATGTATTTCCTGTCTCTCTCTCTTTTTTAATGGATTTTTCTCTCCCATTTTTCTCCTCAATTGTACTTGGCAAATTCCTGCTGTCCCGGTGGTTGCTCCTCCCCCTCTGCCGATCTGGGGACAGTTGTAGACTAGCACACACTTTCTCCGATACATGTGCAATCGCCAGCCGCTTCTTTTCACCTGACAGCGAGGAATTTCACCGGCAGGACATAGCGCGTGGGAGGATCACGCTATACCCCTCAGTTCCCCTCCCCCCGAACAGGCACCCCCCGACCGACCAGAGGAGGCGCTAGTGCAGCGAGCAGGACTCATACCCCGCCGGCTTCCCACCCGCAGACACGGCCAGTTGTGTCTGTGTAGGAATATCTGACCGACCCGGATGTGCCAGTGCCGGGAATTGAACCCGTGTCTGGTCGGCAAGTGCTTTATACCTCCACTAACTGGATATTGGATCATTGTTGTGTAATATCAATTGGAAATGGAGAGAATGAAAACAGACGTTTATTCATATGAAAATATCAGAGATTATTACTTTGAGATAGGTTTTACTCACCGGTGATAACTTGGGATCCTCATAGCCCCCAGGTCAGCATACCAGCCCTCTTGGTGATTTCTGTAGGTGTGCACCCGGCCTCCAACACGACCGTCAGCCTCTAATATGGTGACCTTGTTCAAACGGCACAACATCCAGGTAAGTCACAATGTAACTTACTTGTCTGGAGAGTGGTGACCACTGACCCAAAAATAGGGACAGAGCTATCCCATTGATTTTGGGCGCCCACTTTGAGTTGACTCGGTGGCCGTCGCCATCTTGATTTTTCGTCAGCCGAGAGGGAGGGAATGGGTTGAGTCCTTACGCAGCTCACGTGAGATGGGGGTTTCCCAGAGCCGCAGCTCCGCCTGCTATTGGTCCGTGATCGGCAAGCTGCGCGATCACTGGACAGGCGACCTGTCAATCACCCCCTTTTCTATCATCTATTTTACTCCAAACGGGTGAGTTATATAAGAAATTACCCGCCTACAGTTGTTATGAAAAGGTTAAATTAGCTATATAGACCAAAACCGTGTTAAGGCCCAGGCTGTAACCAGATGTTTCCGTCCACACTCCAATTTGTTTCAATCACTCTTTTTTGCCTCCTTGGTCAGATAGAAACTACCACGCCTGGAGTGAGAACACAGCTCGACTTTAAAAGTGGGGCATTTTAACATGTTAAGATGTTACCAGGGACACACCACCATGTTGGAGGAGTGACAGAATGATGTAACATTCCTCGCCATCTAAATGCAACTAATACAAACAAGGATTAACATAAACAATTCCATGCATAGTCCTATTCTTAATAATGCAACTACTACTATTTCTTCTAATAATAACACTAAATATGCTATCGTTGCAGTTCGTTCCCAAATTAAAAATCTTTATTTGATTTTTTTGGTTTGTTTATTAAGAAATATAGGTAATGACGTGAGCTGCCAAAATAGCACCAGTTTTAAAGTGAGGAAGTGCTGCATGTACCTTGTGGCCTGCATCTTGCAATAACTTGGCAGCCGTCAGTCCAGCCATTCCTGCCCCGACAATAACAACGCGTTGTGGCTTCTCTGTGAGGGGAAGACCTGTCTGTACCGTCTGTAGCAGCTCCTCATAGTCCTTGTCCTCCAGGCATTCGGCCAGACTGTGCTTCAGTGCAACATCTCCGGCACATCGCCGCATCATGAGGAGCACTACTACAGTGAGAGGAACTACAAACACAGAGATAAAATTACTCCAAAAGGGGAACTCAAATATCAAGTAGTAGAATAGTCAAACTCTATTCTCTTACTTTTATAGGTTTTTCACAGTGCCGAGGGCTCCAAGAGCCAGAATCAGGTCGAACTACAAGTGGGTCACTTCATTGTTCTTTACCTGGATGCTATGAAACTTCATCATGCCATTGCAAAGATTGTCCCCCCCCCTCTCTGTATACACTTTTGTATTTTGTTTCATCTGATTGTGTTGTGAATCTGTTTTTATTACTGCTGTCTATACATTTTGTCTGCTGCTGGTTTTTTACTGTTTTTCTATCTGTTTTTATTGCTGTGCTGTACATAATCTCTGTACGTCGCTTTGGATAAAAGCGTCTGCCAATAAAGTAAAAGTAAAGTAAAGTGTGGTGGAGGCCAAGCTTTAGAAAGGTGGAGGCTGGGGTGGTGGAGGCCAAGCTTTAGAAAGGTGGAGGCTGGGGTGGTGGAGGCCAAGCTTTAGAAAGGTGGAGGCTGGTGTGGTGGAGGCCACGCTTTAGAAAGGTGGAGGCTGGGCTGGTGGAGGCCAAGCTTTAGAAAGGTGGAGGCTGGTGTGGTGGAGGCCAAGCTTTAGAAAGGTGGAGGCTGGGGTGGTGGAGGCCAAGCTTTAGAAAGGTGGAGGCTGGGGTGGTGGAGGCCAAGCTTTAGAAAGGTGGAGGCTGGTGTGGTGGAGGCCAAGCTTTAGAAAGGTGGAGGCTGGGGTGGTGGAGGCCACGCTTTAGAAAGGTGGAGGCTGGTGTGGTGGAGGCCACGCTTTAGAAAGGTGGAGGCTGGGGTGGTGGAGGCCAAGCTTTAGAAAGGTGGAGGCTGGGGTGGTGGAGGCCAAGCTTGGCAGCAGCAGCAGCAGCAGCGGTGTGTGAGGCAGCATTAGAGTAAGACCAGTGCAGGCAGCCATATTTAAACGGGCCGTCTTGTTGTGAGAAATGGATGTGATTGGTGAATGATTAAATGATGTCTTGGACTATTTTCAATAATGAAGACTACTTAACAGCCAACGCCCAGCTCTCGTCATATCACAGTGCACGCCCCCTTTCTTTGAGGTTGTATAACCCATTCATTGTTGGGCTCGCCCCCTTTCTCTGATGGTGTCTCCTCATCCATTCACAGTTTACCACACATGTGGCAATAACCAATCAGCCCAAGGTATTCCTCTCCAGCTGATCCCAATCACCTAATCAGCGTAGTATATCAGGGTCCATGTTTTACTCTGTTTGCTATGTGCTGTGTATGTGCCATGTGTCATTCTCAGTTGCTGATCATCATCCTGAAGCAGTTTTTGCCCCACCTCCTCCCCTGACCACCACCATCGTCATGACTCCTGATTGAAGAATTCCCTATGGGGGATTTCCTATCCTATTCTTCACTGACGACGCCCTCTCATCATCTCAGCAGAGCGTCATCATATCATGGAGTCATACGCCAAAATTAATTTGTTGTATCATTAAAGCTTCTTATACTTTCTACTAGTCTCTCATTATTGAAA
>NC_139627.1:6768521-6791021 GCF_964638095.1 Poromitra crassiceps
AAATACTTACATAACTTCCATTGCATCACATATGGGGCCATCTCAATAAGAAACCGTATCTTCCCTTCTTCTTTGGTGGCGTGAATGAGAACAATAGGAACAGAAACATACACAAGATGAATACAGGGATGCAAAAGATCAGCTGTTTCCTTTAATCTGAGTAAAACTATGGGTAACCCTTCCATTTACAGTCCGGTAATTACCATGTAATTACTTGGTAAATACAGGTAGTTACCCGGTATTTACTAGATATTTTCCAGACAACTTACAATTACATGTATATGTAATTACATGTACCTGGTATTTACCCAGTAATTATAGATTATAAACCTCCACTATTAGCCATCAATTTGTGTAAATGTGACCATGTTAGGGTGATAATAACTCAGATATTTACCAGGTAATTGCCAGTAATTTACTCGACAATGGCTACGTATTTACCCGGTTATAACCAGGTATTTACCAGATATTAACCCGATAACTACCAGGTAAATACTGGTAATTACCTGGTATTTACCCAGTAGTTATAAACTTGTACCATGTACATTCCAAAACGTTATCAAGTAAAACCTCACAAGTTACCCAGTAAGTAATATTAAACTGTACTGTAAAAGGAAGCCTTGTTTGTTTCCATATTACCATGTTCTTACTGTACCATATCCTTTGGAATAGAATATCCCATTGTCCCTGCTATATCAACACAAACTTGTACCATGTACCATGTAGGTTTTGGTGGTCAAAGGTCAAAGTTCAAGGTCACTGTAACCTCAGGAATGCCATTTTCTAGCTCGTTAACACGATATCTCAGGAATGCCTTTGCAGAATTTCTTCAAATTTGCCTCAAACATCCACTTGGACTCGAGGATGTACTGATTAGATTTTGGTGGTCCTGCAGAACCTTCAGATAGTTAGAAAATGTAAGCAGTCTTGTGTTGATAAAATTTCCTGAAAACTCCAAAAGAAACGACCATCGCCTACTTACCAACTACTACCACTGCCACGTTCTCTATTTTCCATATTAATTAGTACATAATGTAAAGCTTCTGTCCAGGAAAAGACCTAAGAAATGAACAGTTCCTTTCTAAATTATTAGGACATTGTGGAAACAGAAAATAAAGCATTATCTATCATATTTGCTGGTGCAATCATCTGATTTCCCAATCAATAATGTTTCATCTGATGTAATCATAATTTTGGAAAATAACTTCATCCAGCAGAGAAAAACAAATTAGACAGAACTTGTATTGTCACTTAATAAGAGACAACAGCTATAAATATTGCATTCATTCATTCATTTATATTTTTAGCCATTATATCTAACCAAAATGGCTTCAATGGCTATAAATAAAAAACAAGAAAAACAGAAAATGAATCAAAGTGAGTTTTCTTACCCTCTGTGTCAAAGGACCTCGATGGTCAATATTCGCCCTTACACTATCTTGAAGTAGAATCAAAGTCCTTTATATTCTTTCCCTGGATGCTGTCATTGGTTCCCATCTGACTTGTCTCGCCGCAAGGTGCAGGACCCACTTCCCTTTATAGTCTAGGGAATCTGTGAGAAAAAATGACCCAACCTTAAACAAATTGCAACAGAAATTATTTGTGTTGTATTCAGCTCTTGAAACCTTCCAATTTAACATACTGAAAATCCCAGAAAATCCCAGTAGTGGAACATTCTCAAAATTGGCATTGTCTCCACAAAGGAGGTGATGTTTTCGGTGCTGTTTGTCTGACCGCTTGTCTGTTAGCAGGAGGATTACGGCAAAACTACTGGGCCGATTTTCATGAAACTTGGTGGAAGGGTGTAGCGTGGGCCAAGGAAGAACCATTACATTTTGGAGCGGATCTGATCCGGGTCGGCTCAATGGAGGGGGTGGGGCTAGGGAAAAGAGTCTGTTGCTAGGGATAGGAAGGTCGTAGAGAGTCTGGATTTGAGAGGTGGGTAGGGGGCATGGACAGGTGTATCGGGGGGGAGTGTATGTGGGAGGTGGGAGGGGGTGTGGTCAGGAAAGGGGTGGGGCTAGGGAAAAGCTCTACCAAACATACTGTAACATAACAAAACAAAACATAAAAAATGTAAGTGTGGCTAATATGTTCTAATAGTTAGTGGAAAAGGGTGAGTTTTCATGCACATCTCGTTCCCTCAGACAGCCATCGCAAACCATAACTTCATAGTCATGTCATTCACGAGTCTCGCATTAAAGGCAATTTGATTTCGGCAAGGCACAGCGCAAGTTGTAGCTCAAACATGCAGACGAGTGGACAGGTAGGCTAAGTCTCCATATCCGAAGGTTATGGGTAAGTTGACCGCCATTTATTGTCTGTTACCAATGACAGTCATTGTCTGTTACCATTCAAAGTAGGCTAGCTTATTAAGCACTTACTAGTTAGCTATAATAGGTATAGCTTAATAATAGCTTATTAAGATACTTGTACTATCTGTTATTCATTTTCTTTGTGCAAATAAACAATAAACAAACATAAATAAACAATAAACTTTTACTCTGGAGATGATGTAAGGATTTATTACATCACTGATGACATCACAATTGCTCGAGTGACATCACTGATGACATCACAATTGCTCGAGTGACATCACTGATGACATCACAATTGCTCAAGTGACATCACTGATGACATCACAATTGCTCGAGTGACATCACTGATGACATCACAATTACTCGAGTGACATCACTGATGACATCACAATTGCTCAAGTGACATCACTGATGACATCACAATTGCTCAAGTGACATCACTGATGACATCACTGATACATGACAATCGTGACATCACAATCGTGGCACACACACCGCCCGCCCACTTAAGGCCCAATTATACTCAATTTTCATCCGTAAATAAGGGCGTCCGTTTCAAACGGTGTAATCATCACTGCCCACATACTTCCATGCGTCTTTCACGTTGGTATCATGTTAAGCAATACATCCACCAGTGGGCAGTAGAGAGTCAAATGCATGAGTGTGTGTGTGGTTTTCCTCCGTTGCATGCGTATCCGTAAGCTTTCAGATGACGGACAGAAAACGGACGAAATGAACGCAGAGTACGAACAGAAGGCTCTGTCCGTCTCCGTCTCCGTCTTTAACGTTGAGTATAATTGGGCCTTTATTGGACCATAACATCAGAACCATTGATGGCCACAACACATTCCATGTTATGGGCATTATAGCTGGAGTTACACCAGAGAGCCAAACCAGTACCTCTGATAGCTGTGACATAGCAGCAGTTGGACACATCAATATCCGAAATCAGAGACCCCTGGCCTTTCATCTATGTCCTATGGGAGGATTGAGAATGCCACAGGTGTGTGATTCTCATGAACATGGTACAACTCATAGCAAAACTCAAAGATATCAAGTAGGATCTAATTTCACCATTCAAATTGAAATTATAATCCACTAGGCATCTTGCACCCTATGCGAGTTCGCCTGCCTTGCAGCTCGCTGAGCTAGTAGCCCTGCAGCTCGCATAAGCAGCTGCTTCGCATTGGAGGCAATTTGATTTTGGCAAGGCACAGCGCAAGTTGTAGCTCAAACATGCAGACGCGTGGACAGGTAGGCTAAGTATTCTCCATATCCGAAGGTTATGGATAAGTTGACCGCCATTTATCGTCTGTTACCAATGACAGTCTTTGTGTGTTACCATTCAAAGTAGGCTAGCTTAATAAGCACTTACTAGTTAGCTAATAGCTTACTAATAGGTATAGCTTAATAATAGCTAATTAAGATACTTTCTAAGGTACTATCTGTTGTTATTCATTTTCTTTGTGCAAATAAACAATAAACAAACATAAATAAACAATTATAGCTGCCCAAGTCAAGGCTGAAGTCTTTTAGCTATACTCCAAGTCAAGTCTCACGTCTTTGGTCACAAGTCCAAGTCAAGTCTCAAGTCTCTTATGGATGAGCGTTCTATCATCTGCTTCTGCTGCATGCCATCCAGTCTGCTTAGAACATTGCATAGCTAAAACTAAGGGATTCAAAGCAGGTTCAGGTTTCTTTGCAGCATGTAGCTTTTTCATCATCTGATTCCGTTTTTTGTTGCGAGGCATCTCACAACAATACAAGTAGGAATCAGTATATTCACAAACAAAAGTAGTAGTTACTTGCCTGTTGCCTCACTGTTGTAGCGTGGATGAGGTACTGGTGGAGTTGATGTTAGATGGAGAGGGAGGCTGAGCGATTAATAGCCACCTGGGGAGTTTGTATCTCTTCGGTCCTACGCTGCAGGTCTGTGGGGTCACACAACTGATATACCAGCAGGAGCTGCTTTTTCGTCTTATGGACAGACTGGATGCTTGCTGGTGGTGTTTTATGGGACTGGATGCTTGCGTGTAAAAAGACACACTGCTTCCACTTATATAGGGTGAGCCAGGAAGGATTTATGACATCACTGATGACATCACAATTGCTCGAGTGACATCACTGATGGCATCACAATTGCTCGAGATGATGTCATCAGTGGGACGGACAGACAAACAGACAAACAAACAGAGCCCTAGCTCCCTTAGATAGATAGATGTGCTCATTTTTGATGTATTTCCAGACACTTTTAGAGACACTGTGAGGGAATAAATTCATTACCGTAACACATTTTTAATTGGAAATATGAAACAACAAACTTTTTTTTTTCAATGGCAAGCACTTCAATATGCTCAAGGGTAATGGGTATCACCCAAAATGTGTATGATTAACAAATACGAAGTTGTAGCTAACATTGTGAGAAATGACATGTTGTATTACGACTACATACTTACATGAGAAAATAAAAATCTGTTCTACTTAGAGACTCAACAACCATTTCTGTGGATTCCTTGCCCCCAAAAATGTGGAAATAGACACCAAATTTGTAATTCTAGGTCTAGTTGGAGTCAAGATATGGCCAACATTTTAATAATGGCAGCCATTTTGAAAAAATGTAATTTTAACATATTTCCACTAATGGGATTTTCTGGGATTTTTAATATAGTGTTTCGGGCATCAATATAAACATAAAAATGTGAAAATAAATTCTGTTGCAATTAGTTTAAGGTCAAACCTTATTTTCCCTAGACTATTATTTTGAAACAGGGTTTGGTCGTTGAAGGTTTACTGGGAAATCAAAGTGACGATACACAAAAGCTTACAGGAAGTCAATCTAGATTTAGTGGTCAAGTCCCATGATCAAGAAAAATTCACTATTACGTAAGTGTGGCTTTATGCCATTCCTGACTGTGTTATCTTAGGGGAATTCTGACAATAATAATCACACATTGGGAAATAACTGCTTTCGTTTGAGCTATTTGACTTTGCCAACAGAGTTTGTCAGGACACTCTGCCTCACATTCATACAGTTTTTCCATTTTGTCACTATCGGGTAAAAACATGGTGACAAACAGCCACATGCACATGCATGTGTTGAACACTGTATCAGGTGCACCGCACGGTTGTCTTGATCACTGTATCAGGTGCACGGTTGTCTTGAACATCAGGTGCACGGTTGTTGCAGATCAAAACAAACAGAACAGCATATTTCTACATTTTGTCACTGTCAGGTATCTCCAAAGTATCCGTTTTTCACAGGAACAAACAGCCTTATTTTCAGCTTGACAAGTGGTGGGTTACTGATGGGGTAAGACCAAGGGTTTATGATTTTCTTAACCACATAAGATTCAAAAACTAACTCTGATGCTTTTCAGATTTTTTTTATTTTTATTTCCATGTCCTGTAAACGTTCAGAACTTTCCAATGCAAGAACGCTTTTTATTTAATTTAATTGTTTCACTTCAGGTTGAGTGCCTTATCTCATCAGTGAAATACAGTATTGTTGTACCATCTGATAAAGAGCACCTCTTGCTTGGGACATGTTATGGAAATTGATTAGTATGCATGAAACTTAAGATGTGCTCTGCAGTATAGTAACGGATGTTTGGAAGTTTCAGTTCTATGTAGACAATAGGAGACCCTTTGTTTAAAACAGGTTGTGACCAGTTTCATGTCTAAAGGAGACCATGAAACTTACAGTTTCTTGAACATCCTCCTCTTGTTTGTGCAAAAACGCACGTACACCTGTTTCGCCACGAGGACAGTGACTACCCTGTGACAAGGGAAGATTTGCTTTCTGCATAGTAACACATGGGAAACTTCCCCTTTGTCAGACCCAACCTCTTACCGTATAAAGGTTCCATCCTGCGCGATAGGACCCCAGTTCTTCCACTGACCCTGTATTGATTCAGTGAAATTGCTCATCTGCAGATTTAATAAATACTTCTTTACTTTTAAGAGTGCTCTCGCAGTAGTGACATTTCTTCTTCCTGGCTCCTGCTCGTTCATCGAGGCATAATAATTTTTCCATGACAGACAACACTTAGTTTCAAGAAACATGAATGGCACACACACACACGCACGCACGCGCACGCGCACGCGCACACGCACACACACACACACACACACACCCATAGTAATACGTGCATTTCATTAGTCATCAGTGAGACAATCTTTATTTTAGACTTTCCCCTATGGAATTATAATAGAATCTATATTCAAGAGGGTGTTCAAGAAATTTGAGAGCATTATTTATCAATTTCACGTTCATATTTTCGACCCTTGGACTCAAAAAGCCCCTGCGTGTGCTCAGATTTACTCTGCTTGTCCTCAAACTATACGCTCGCGCTCAAAACTTTACGCTCGCGCTCAAAACTTTACGCTCGCGCTCAAAACTTTTCTTTATGGACAGATTTCATGCACTCACATTCAAATATCATGTCCTCGGACTTCGATTTTGTCTGCTTGTGCTCCCAGTCTGTGCTCCCATTCAAATTGAGTGTGCTCTCTCTTGGAATTTCTCCTCTTGGATTTTCTCTTTGCTCTTGGATTTAGAGCGAAACATCAGTATCAAAAAGATAAACCAATAGAAAGCCAGTATAATGTTGACCAATCAAATATCCCTGGGTGGTTTCTGGGTGCATTTGTTTTAGTTTTAGGCTGTCCCGTGTGGGCGGTTTTCTAAACTCCAGTAGGTGGCGGTAATGCACATACATATGTTTGCCAACCGCCATCAAACTCCAAAAAAGAAGAAGAAGAAGGTTTTTTCTACCAACACGCAAGCAGCTCACGTTAGCAGGTATCGTTACATTTGTTTAATAGTCACGTTATTAGTGTTTAGACATTTGGTAGATGTGGTTTTTAATCGCTATAGTACAGTGGTAGACGGATCAATAAGCGTGCCTTACCGCAAGCTGTGTAATGACGCGCCGCGGCATTAAAACTAATTAAAACTAATCGAGGTGTAGTTGCACCGTTGACCACCAGGTGTCATCTGTGAGCATCCTTGAGAGCATCGCGACTGAGAGAAATACTACAGGCGATTAGGCCTGACTGAAGTTTGATAGGTTGTTTGTTTTATTCCTATGTTTATTATAGTAACATTTTTATTTGTCTTATATGGCTATTAATAGGAGGGGGGGGTTGATTAAATTTTATGAAGTCGTTGCGGTGCTGTTTGGCTTTCCGGCCCGGCACCGCTGCGAATGCATTCACAAACATACCAGCAATATTGAAAGGCACAAAGCAACGTTAACGTTTCATACAGAATAGATCCTGACCAACAACGTATGTTTTGAATTTAATATCTGGCATAAAACGGGGAGAATTGATCATTTAATGTTATGCTACTGTGTGTGTGTGTGTGTGCGCAGCGTGGCGGTTCTCGTCGGGGAGCAGCAGCACGTCCGCCCGCCTGACTGAGAGAAATACTACAGGCGATTAGGCCTGACTGAAGTTCGATACATGCTTAATTCGTTTATTTAAGATAATTGCATAATTCGTTTTGTAGTCTATTTATTACTGGTTAATGTAGAACGGAATAGAAAGAAACACACGCGGGCAGCCAGCAATGGATGGACTTCATGGAAACAGGTGGGTTGAATGAATTCACTTTGCAACTTTGTCCAAGCTTGTATTCCTGAAGGTGAACGCAAAACTAGGCGTAGCAGTCTGTAAAGAAAGACTGTTATTTATTTTTATTTATTTTATCGTGGATCATATAATCCACACAGCACAAATCACCTCCCTCCCGACAGCAGACACACACACACACAGGCCTTTTCTCATCGTCAAATAGATTTGTTTTCCGACCAGGCCTATTTTAACAATTTCGTTGCCTATTTGAAGACATTCGTTGCAAATATATAGTAGTTGTCCTGGCATTTAATTTGTTAAGTTATTTTAAACTTAATTTAGCGTGTTTATGAGTTCGATATAGGCTAATATTTTTATTTTTTTACCAACCCGACACTGCCGACGACACACATGCACAACTTCTGTAGCCATTAAAATAAAGTGTTTAATTAAGCTTTGTATGTTAGCTAGGTATTATATTTTGAAATCCAAATTAAGTTTAATATGCATTTGTTTAGACTTGGTGAGGCATGAGTGAGGCTGCGCTAGTGTTTTTCCTCAGCTGAAGTCATAGGCTAGTTTTCCGACCAGGCCTATAGACATTTTCGTTGGCTATTAAGATTTTAATTGCAATATTGTATAGTTGTCATTCCGTTTAATTTATTAAGTTACTTTACACTTAATTTGGCATATTTATTTTTGTTTTACAGGCTATTGTTTTAAATGTTTAAGTGATGACGATAAATATATTTTTACCAACCAACAGCCATCCTTCCTTTAAATGGTCTCATGCAATATACAGTATTATTGTGTTACTGTATATTTATCCCATTATTAATACCTTTATTGACTTTATTGAATAGCTACTAAAATACTTTATTCTGTATAGTGTTTGGCTATTTTTATATTGACATTTTCTCCGTTTCTGTGTGAGTGAGAAATGGAGCTGAGAGGCCCTGAGACAGACCGGCGACAGACTCTTTGGCCCCTATCGTTGCATCGGCGCAGTTTCTAGGCCGAGCGGCAGGCGCAGATCAAAGCAGTGGGCGTGGAAAGGCGCACTTGATATCGTCGTGCTGGCGCTAGATGCAGCCCAAAGCATTACAACCACGCCTTTTAGGCGTAAAATTATGCACCGTCATGCTCATTGGATAAGTGCAATAAACGAATCGCACGCTTGCCTTTTTAGCTCCAATTCCAGTGATCCCGCAAAACCAGACGAAAGCCAAACGCTCTGCCCCCCCCCCCCCCCCTCCCTTCATCCAGCCTGTCTGTCTGCATTATAGGCTATTATTCCATATTATTATGCTTCTCAAACCAATCTAACTGCAGTTTCAATACTGCAAGCATGTAAATACGCTACACTATAGCAAGATCAAAGTGAAAATAATGTTCTATGCATCAGCTAGAAAAATATAGCCTATTAGATTGGTGAAAGTTTGTCCAGAAAGATATCATTTTCTCTCGCCTGCTGCAGGAAGGATGATGCACATAAATATACCCTACATTATGTCAAGTCATTGCATAAATGTGTTTTTATTGTAAAACTAAATGTGAAATAGGGCCAAGTTATTGGACGGACATCACAGTATAGCAGATGCCATTAGAAGCGCGTTCCGAAGCGCGTTCCGCTGTTACTTCTCTAAATCACGTTAACTCGACAAGGGGTATATATATGCCCAGGAGGACATATATGTTTCACATAGGGTGGTGTTTTCATTTCGAGGTTTTATTTGGTCCAATATTGAAATGTTGACAATGGCAGGCTGTGTTACCATTACACATTAATTTAGAACTACCTTTTATATCTATTTTGGCTCATTTGGTGGCTATTTAGTAGCGAAATGAAGAAACACAATGCATGCTGGGAACTCAGAGAGAGAGAGAGAGAAGGGTGACAGAGAAGAAGCAGTGAAGGCAAAGAATAGGCCTGCTTTTGAAAAGCGCAAAGCGCTAAATGTAGGCCAGCTCCCAAGATATGACTAGGCTGGTATTTAGCGCCAACACGCCCACTTTGGGACTGCGCCACGCCCATTCGGCCTAAAGCGCATTTGGCAGCCTAAAGCCTATTGCTATCTTGCCGAAACAGGCGCAAGGCACGTTTTTTTGCGGTTAAGGCCCGTAATAGCGCCGATGGCCTGTGGGAGAATAGAGCCCTTTGTTCCTTGATACTGTATGTGTGGCGGGAGAATGACACAATACGGCCAGTATATACTGTAGGCTACAAGATGCACACACACACACACAGTCACAATGCAAACACGTTTATTGTCAGAAAATGTTGAAATTTCCATTTTCAAATTGCAATGTGAATAAATTGGAATAACACGTCAAAAAAACAATATGGCCTAAAAAAAGTAGGCTAAAAGTGGAAAAAAATATGGCCTATATTAACAAAAAAAATCAGTTCTCAGTGACTGGCAGTCGCTTGAGCCATCTGTGCTGCGATACTGCTGTCTAGAGGGGGAACAAATAAAAGGAGCTGAATTGCCGTGGAGTGTGAAGCAGTTCATTAATGCGGTTGATCACACATTTCTCGTCGGCAAGGGTCATGGTGGGATACTGCTCAGCCGTGGTGTCTATAATGAAGCGTCGCAGGTTCTCCGGCAGCGCCCATTTTCCTCTGCAGCCGTCCCAATTGGTCGTCAAACCCCAGGCCCGATATTGTTCCTCTGTGATTACCAAACGGAACAGCAAAGCCCCATATCTGTCCACGCGTCCTTGGCTTTTCGTGCGGAGAAATTCCTTGTGCCGTGGCGTCAACACAGGGACGGCTCGCAGCTCTGCATGTTGTTTGTGAAGGCCCAACAGCGACTGGCTTACTGATGCTGCCCTGGCGGCCGTGGCGGGGGGTGGAGCTGGTGTAGAAAACTGCAACCGTTACATCGACCACCTCGACACAGTTCTGCCCTTGGTGGTTGAACTCGGCGGGGAAGCAACAGGAAGATAAACGGACAAGATAAACGGATTGAGAACGGACAGATGGAGAATTAACATTTTCTTGTTAATAGGCCTTTTTTTCACTTTTATATTTTGCCATATTTTGACTGTATTTCACGTGCATTTTCTTATAATAAACGTGTTTGCATTGAGACTGCTGTGTGTCAAGCCAATATTTGTACAACCGCTACAAGGCCTCTCTATTCATTGCACTGTTGAAAAACCAACCCGCACTTCCCCCCCAGGTTTATCACAGGCTTTGTCTGTGAAACAGACAAAGCCTCCATGAAACATTCCACCCCCATCCCAGCAATTAGTACAGTGATTACAGTAGGTAGCAGTCCACACACAAATGTGAGACAATGGACTTTGATTCACACAGGTTTTCACACAGCTAAACACAACAGTTAAAAACAAGAACACATAAATAGACAAATAAATAGATAAATAAATAAATAACCTTAAATTTGAGCTGAGCTGGTTCGTTGTCTGTGTGTTTCAAATGAAACTATACGCTATTATAGGCTATTGCTTTAATGGGATGCGGGAGTGCAGTGTGTTAGCTACTAAAATACTTTATTCTGTTCTAGCTTTTTTTTTTTTGGGGGGGGGGGGGGGGTGCTGCTGCTGTGTGTTTAGAAGACAATTTTTATGTTGACATTTTCTCAGTTTCTGTCTGAGTGAGAAACGGAGAGGCCCTGAGAGGCCCTGTGTGCACCGCGCGCTCCGCTCTCTTCAATGAGGAAATGGACATGATACATACAATATATATAAAATAGTGAAGGCATGGTGAAAGGTAGCCTACTATTATTATAAAAATGTACATTCTCTAGTCTGTGTCCTTTGTGTGTGTGTGTGTGTGTGTGTGTGTGTGTGTGTGTGTGTGTGTGTGTGTGTGTGTGTGTGCGCGTGCGCGCCGTGCCCATTGTCTGAAAACATATTTTTATCAAACAATATAGGCCTACTCTGGTTAATCTAAGGCTCTTTCACACCGGCCATTTTTCGCCATAAATGTTCGTAAAGTAGCACTTATTGAAACCTACTACCCTGCTTGTAGGCATCAAAAGTCATCAGAAATTAATTTAGTGATGAAATAAAACTTTAAATTGTAAAAAAACTTCCCGGAGCTTATGGCGTCTTCTCTGCTGCGTTCTGCCTCTGCTTAGACCAGTGCGGGCCAGCAGGGCCTCTGCTGGTCTCGCCGCTTGTAGGTAGTTGTGCGCTACTGCCCTCTAGTGGCCCACTATGATACCACATTCTACCGTTAGACAGAATTACTGCCGCATCGCGGTAAAACACGCGTATAGATCTGTAGACCACTGTATGACTAGCTCTATAGCCTGGTTGAAACAGGACACCCGGTTTAACGCTATCAGGTTATCAATGTGTTTTACTGTCAATGGTATTTACTGTCCATACTGGCTAACGCAAGATGCCAGCGATTAATGTTAGTCGGTATTTTGAGTGTTTATTTTATGTTTCATCGTGGCATTCCTGTTCACTAACGTTACAATTGCTAGCTTTAACGTTAGCTATTGTTAGCTAACTAGTCGTAAACGTTAGCTTGCTACCTCCGATTGGAACTGTCTTTCAGCTAGCTATGCTAAGCTAGAAAGAGGTCTTTCTAGGTTAGCATAGCTATTAGTTGGCATGCTTTATCAAGGTGAATGCGCTGGGCAATGTTACCATCCATGGCATAATGTGTTGGTAAATTATACTGTCGATCGATGGTTCAACCAGCTAATGCAAGAGGCCAGACATTAATGTTCGTTTAATACAGTCGGGCCGCCCGGTGGCATTTTGTTAGCTAGCGGTATACTCTCATGAGGCATTCCTGTTGTTAGCTACAAGCTCACGTTCTTTTCATTAGTTCTGTTAAACGAAAAAGAGCAATGCCGATTGCCGAATCACTTATGTGGCAAACACATGCATTTAAATCCCTTATGTAACTTTCCTAACGACGTTAAATGAGCCACTAGCCAGCTCGGTTCAGGGCTTTATGTATCACGTTAACGTTAAGCCTAGCTTAGCCTGATCGTTACGCGATACACTTATCGTAATGCTATGACATATCATCAGAGCCATTCATAAATCCATCTGGTTATTTGGCATCACTACTGTAACGGACTGTTCAGTGTTGTGATCTATTTGCGTTTGTATGTGAGGCTCTGTTTAGTGTTCACTCAAGGGTTGTTGTGGTCCTGCTGTGGTATTCGGATAATAAAGTCAAGCCTTTTATAACGTTACAGCCTGACTACCGTTTATTTTCTTAACAAAGTGTCAATACGCGGACCCGAATACACGGCTACATTGGTATCAGCGGTGTGATTATTCACAGTTTTGTTTATTTGTGACGTTAAAGTGCGGAGGAGCCGTGTTAGTGCATTTAGCTTAGCTGCAACAGTATAGCCAGACTGTTGAACAGTCTGTTACAATACTAATTTGATTGTTGATTGTGTGTGTGTGTGTGTGTGTGTGTGTGTGTGTGTGAGTGAGAGCAGATCTAGGTTTTTCTGTCATCTGTCTGTCTGACTGAGGAGCCCAGATCAGAAACGCCATCGAGCAACGACCTCTGAATAATGTAAGTTATGCTATCCTTCAAATATAAATATAGGGGACTGGTAACTGTAGTAGTTTTTATTAAGTTTACACAAATACACATTCCATCCTAAAAGTATAAATTCCATCGCTACATGTAGGTGTGTTTGCATAGCACATTTTTTAAATCAGATTTCCACAGAGAGGAACATATTAATCTACTAGGAATCTTGCGATTCCAAGGCTTGCCCGCTGCGCAGCCTCGCCCACGCTGCTGGCTGCCGAGCTGGCCTGCAGCTCGCATGCGCAGCTCAGCCACTGCGCGGCCTCGCCCACCCTGCAGCTCGACCACTGTATGGGCTCACCTGCTCTTATGACATCACTGATGATGTCACAACTTCATCGCTGATGGCATCACAATTGCTCTTATGGCATCACTGATGATGTCACAACTTCACATCTGATGACATCACTGATGACATCAACAGTCTTATGACATCATCGGTGATGGGGGGAATTGAAACAGGGAAACAACAAACATTGCCCACATGTTCCCTTTTATAGATAATAAGATAGATAGCTAGGTAGATAGATAGATAGACTGATGGATCATCACTGACAGTCCTGGAAAATTATCTCTAGAAAAGAACCCTGAAGTAGAGAGTCACTAACTCCACCCTCCTCTCTCCTCCCAGTTCGAGTACGGCCGGACTCCCAGCCTGAGGACGTCAACATGAACAGCTGATCTTCCTTATGTCCACTGAAGCGTCCCAAAACGTCACTGCAAGAACAGCGTCATTCACCAACGCCACTTCACCAGGACGCATTGACGCCACCTCCTCCTCCACTCTGGAGCCCGACCCTCCTGGCGAGACCGGGACAGCGCGCGCATGCATGCATGCAGTCAGCTGAACGCAGCCAGGACGCTGTGGGCTCCCAGCCTTCTCCTCGAGGCCTGATGGCCGTCTGCACAAGCCACACAACAGCTCTGGGGCTGGTAAGCAGTGCTGGAAGCATTGTAATAGACTAAGGTCCCTATCGTTGCATCGGCGCTGTTTCTAGGCCGAACGCCTGGCGCAGCTCAAATCAGTGGGCGTGGACCAGCGCACTTGATATCGTCGTGCTGGCGCTAGACGCAGCCTCAACCATTACAACCACGCCTTTTAAGCGTAAAATTATGCACCGTCATGCTCATTGGATAACTGCAATAAACGAATCGCACGCTTGCCTTTTTAGCTCCAATTCCAGTGATCCCGCAAAACCAGACGAAAGCCAAACGCTCTGCCCCCCCCCCCCTCCCTTCATCCAGTCTGTCTGTCTGTCTGACTGCATTATAGGCTATTATTCCATATTATTATGCTTCTCAAACCAATCTAACTGCAGTTTCAATACTGCAAGCATGTAAATACGCTACACTATAGCAAGATCAAAGTGAAAATAATGTACTAAACGCATCAGCTAGAAAAATATAG
This sequence comes from Poromitra crassiceps, assembly GCF_964638095.1. Classification (NCBI taxonomy): domain Eukaryota; kingdom Metazoa; phylum Chordata; class Actinopteri; order Beryciformes; family Melamphaidae; genus Poromitra; species Poromitra crassiceps. The sequence goes on from NC_139627.1 coordinate 6,783,367, forward strand.
CCTATTAGATTGGTGAAAGTTTGTCCAGAAAGATATCGTTTTCTCTCCCCTGCTGCAGGTAGAATGATCGATGCACATAAATATACCCTACATTATGTAAAGTCATTGCATAAATGTGTTTTTATTGTAAAACTAAATGTCAAGTAGGGCCAAGTTATTGGAGCGGACATCACAGTATAGCACATCACAGAAGCGCGTTCCGCTGTCACTTATCTAAATCACGTTAAACCCACAAGGGGTATATATAGGCTCAAGAGGACATATATGTTTCACATAGGGTGGTGTTTCATTTCGATGTTTTATTTGGTCCAATATTGAAATGTTCGACAATTGCAGGTTGTCTTACCATTACACATTATTTTAGATCTACCTTTTATATCTATTTCGGCTCATTTGGTTGCTATTTAGTAGCGAAATGGAGGACCCAATTGCATGCTGGGAGTGGACATTCACAGGCAGTAAACTTACAACTGCTATTTCCTATGGGAAGCTGGGTGCTGCTATGTGTTGTGTCTGTTTGAGCGAGGGAGTCAGAGAGAGAGAGAGAAGGGTGACTCAGAGGCAGAAGAGCACTGGCGCACTGAATAGGCCTGGTTTCAGAGAGAGACAGAGAAGGGTGACAGGGGAGAGGCACAAGTGCACTGGCGCACTGAATAGGCCTGGTTTTCAAAGGCGCAAAGCGCTAAATGTAGGCCAGGTGCGAAGATAGCACTACGCCGGTAGTTAGCGCCGACACGCCCACTTTGGCCCATTCTGGGACTGCGCCACGCCCATTCGGCCTAAAGCGCATTTGGCAGCCTAAAGCCATATTGATATCGTCCCAAAACAGGCGCAAGGCACGTTTTTTTGCGTTTAAGGCCCGTTTTAGCGCCGAAGGCTTGTGGGAGAATAGGGCCCTAACTGTCCATTAATCTCCTTATCAGGCACCCAGAAGTAATGGGACTAATTTTAGTGTTTTCTTCCAATTTGGGCCAGTAGGCTAGTGTCGGCCAAATTGGAATTTTTAGTATTTTCATTCCTTTCATTCCTTTCATGTTTTTTGTCCTGTCTAGTGTGTCTCCTGTTTCCTGCAATCAGCATAATTATATTTTATATATATATATTTATATTTTATTACCCATAGGTTCCCCAAGGTATTAACTTGCCCAAACTAATCTTTTACGGCCTAGTGGTGTGCTGTGCTTCGACCCCTGAACAGATGGGTGAAATGATTTGGCTTGACGTGCTTTAGCCTATCTCTTAGACCAGTGGTTCTCAACTGGTGTAGCCTCAGGACCCACTATTTTCCTTGTCATGAAGTCGCGACCCAAATTTCAGATTTTTTTTTAAACCACTCAAATTTATTGCACAAAAAATAGCGCATTAATTTAATACACAATGCCTTCATGCACTGTTATAAACCTCAAATGAACAAAAAAGTGCAACAGAAGTGCAACTAGGGCTAAAAACCAATAGAAATAAGGCAGACTTGAATTACAGGCCTATATGTTTTTAAATTTAAACAAGTCAAACTGGTCATGCTCAGAAAGTCTTATTTGAACTGTATGAAATATGAAATAAAAGGCAGACTTATCTTGAATTACATGCCTATATGTTTTTAAACAAGTTAATAATAATAATAATAATAATAATAATAATAATAATAATAATAATAATAATAATAATAATAATAATAATAATAATAATAATAATAATAATAATAAAACAAGTTAACCTGGTCATGCTAATCCAGTTTCAATAGTCTGAATTTAACTAATATGAAATAAAAAGGAATCACAGGCAGGCTATATGCTTTTTAGTTAAACTGGTCATAACTTTTAATTAAACTGGGGCCATGCTAATCCAGTTTCAATCATCTGAATTGAACTAAAATTAAATATGAAATGAAAAGGCAGACTTAAAAAAAAAAAAAAAAAAGGCCAATGTCCACGACCCAATCAAAACGGCATCGCGACCCACCAGTTGAGAAACGCTGTCTTAGACGGTCTTGAATTGTGTGGTTTGGTTTTACCCATGTTAAATTATGAGCTTGATCTTATGCATGTGTGCCCAAATGTTTGCTGAATTGCAGTGTCCTCTGGAATGGCGTGTAATATGAAACTGGCCTAACAAGTATTGGTTGTGGCAGTTTGATCTAGTGGGACAAGCTACTGGGAAGAGGGGAGCTGATTTAATCTGCAGAAAACAAAGTATTTTGTATGTTAATGATTTATTCCTTAACTAAATGTTAATAAATGGAAATGTATAAAGTTTACTCCGTCTCTGTGTGTGTGTCTTGGGGATTGAAATTGGTGGTGTCAATTCAAGTGGGCCAGTTGCCCCAGAAATTGTTCAAGTGTGACAAATACATTTCAAATGTGCAATACTTATTGCACTTTTATTTTATTTTATTCTGTTCAGTTGCGCTTAAATTTTGTTTTTGTCTTCAGTGATACAGTTGCACTTTGAATCCTTTTGGGCAAATACGGTTATAATAATACATTTGAAGGAAATTTGTGAATGACAGTTTTGAGTCAATGTGTCCACTGTTATCTTCTTCTGGCGTTTGTTCTTAGACTTTCAGCTCCGTTGAGGCGAGCCAGACCACTGTGTCATCGTCCAGGGCAATTAAGCCATGATCACCGTTTGGTGGCCGGTGTTTTGGGCAGCTATTCATTATGTGCTCCACAGTCTGTGATGGGTCCCCACATTCACACTGGGCGCTGTCCGCGAGGCCCCACCTCAGCATGTCTGCCCCGAAACGCCCCACGCCTGTCCTCAGGCGGTTGAGAGTCGACCATTGGTTTCGGGGCAGGTGCTGGCCAGGAACGTCCGTGGGGTCCTTGATGTAGCGGTGGAGCCTAGATGGTTCGGCTGACGTCCACTGGTCCCTCCATCTTGCCTTGACCCATGAGGCCCCTCCTGGAGGACATTTATCCGAAACGTTGCAGAGCCAAGGCGACGAAAATAATGAAGGACAGCTCCCATCCAGGCCACCACTTGTTTGAGAGGTTGCGGTCTGGGAGGAGAATGAAACACCTAGCAGCTAAGACTGAGAGGATGAAGAATAGCTTCTTCCCTCAGGCCATTAGGGCCCTTGACAACCATAAATAGATTATATATATATACAGTATACATATATCTACTATAATAATAGTGGTAATAATGATATATATAGTTAGATCTATGCACTTTACATTCATCTATAGCACTATATTGTATTGCACTATAATTATTATTGCTGCTTATTACTGGTGAACTCTTAGCTTTTACCTAATTTTACCTAATTTAAATTTTTATATTTTTAACTTAACTTTTTAACTTAGCATTGGTTCTTACTCTATTTGACTGCACTATGTTTTTAACTAGTTTTTAACAAATTTGACTACTGTTGTCTTGTCTGTCTCTACATGTGCACAGTCTTGGAGTGGCTGCGGCCCTAATTTCACTGCTCATTACAACTGTGATGCTGTATGTGACAATAAAAACCTTGAACCTTGAGGGCTTAGGGATGTCAGCTGGTGTTATCAATATAACGTGATGTACATATTATTACACTACAAGGGTGGCACACAGCAAGTTGTACTTTCAGCTCTGTTAAAATGTTTAGTACATTATGTATACTAGAGTATTGCAATATATCGCATTCTGCATTTTTTTATTGAGTGCTTCAGAATGTTATTGCTGTTTGATGTCAGAATATTTTTTGTAAAGCCTGTGTGTATCTGAGCAGTTCCCAAATGATGGGAGAGTACATGAGTTGCCTACAGTATATGGCAAGAGGAAAGATTCAGAGGGACAAATGCTGTTGTGCTAGCAAGTGCTATTGAACACTAACCAGTAGTTTTATGCTTTTATGCACCTGGATTTTAACTGTCAAATATAAGTGTTGGGTAGGTTATAGAACTTTTCACTGTAATTCTGTTGCTTAACAGTTTCTTTAGATACAGTGGTTCTCAAACCTTTTCACATCAAGGATGCCTAAACTGACACAAATTAGACCATGGATCCCCCATTTGATAAGATTTTGGCCCAGGGTCCCCCATCTGATAGGATTTTTGCTTTTAAATGGTTTAGTACAGAAACGGAAGCCCTTGACCAAAAGTAATTCAAGTCATCAAATTATGTCACTGTTACTTATGGAAATTGTTATAGTGAAAATAAATTATCCCCCGTTTTGCTGGGGACCCCCTGCAAACCCCTCAAGGATCCCTGGGGATCCCCAGAGCCCACTGAGAACCACTTGGATAGAGGAAGACTACAGGATTGGTGACTGGTCTGCATGTCTTTTGAATGTACAATTTACCTTTGTGCTATTCAATATAAACACCACTATTCCATGCTAGGAGAAAGGGCCCTCAGATTTTGAGATACACCCCTACCCGAGGTAGAACATAACATAATACACAGTTGGTTTAGATGTCACACAGTAATGCCCGATCCACAAAGACTTGACACCCACGTTTGAATAAAAACAAGTTTATGCCATAATAAGGTTACATCCGTGCCTTGTCATTGCTGTGGAAGGATGGTGTAGGGGTAAAGTAGCAGACCCCAAAGCTGGAGGTCCTGGGTTCAAACCACGGCCAGGTAAGTGTTTTATTTTTTGAAAATGTAGAATAAAGGTTAATCTGGATATAATTATGTATAACGCTGCTGAATACACACTGTGTACATAGCAGAATAACTGAATATGCCTATTCATGGTAATGTCATATTTCGACGTCATCTTGACATTCCTGTGTAGATGTCTAAATGATCCCCAAATCGGCTGTGATTTGGCCTAGTCCTGGACGTCACTGAAAGATGATATCAGAACATCATCATGATGTAATTGTGTTTGCTGGGAGCCTTCTTTCAGATGAGAGAGGAAAAACATTCCAATACATTATTGTGTCTTCACATGTGAAAGGTCCAAAAAGAGAATTCAATCTGAATTATCCTTGTCACTCATGTGCTCATTGTAACAGCACAACCCACACCAATTAGTTCAAACACCTCCATTCAGGGCATACTTTTAATGTAAAGTGGTGCCTTATGTGTGTAATACAAAAATGTCCTTAATGGTAAATGGACTGCATGACAAGCTGCCATGCAGGGTGCTGGCTATAGTCACCAAAAGCAATTTCAGGGATAAACCCCATCAACCTTCTGTAGTGGACGCCACTACGCCCTATGGTTTGATGTGTGTGTGGGAAAGACACAATGACAACTGAAAATTCTGATTTCAGAACACAAAGGCTCCATCATGAGACAAGAACTAACCTCTCCTGTTGCAAAACACGTTCTTGAACACAGCCACGCAATCTCCAGCTAACATTTCCAAGATATTGAAAAAGTTCATGAAACACCGCAAAATAAGGAGGCAGCATGTGGGGTTTTAATTACTGTTACTGACTTACCTGTCTGAAGTTGAAAGTTTTTCATCCCACGTGGGGTTTGAACTTTGAGCGGCAATGGTCTTTAGTTAGCATAAGTCATGTGCTTTACCAAGTGAGCTATCCAGACTGTTGTATTTAACTTTGTAGACCATATTATATGTATCTGCAGAGCCAGAGAAGTACTTGTCGTATTGACAGTATGTTCTACCCAAATACCACTTTCTGTCCAGATACTTAAAGGGATATTGTACACAAAAACTGCTTTCTATCCAAGTACTACTTCAAGTTTCAAGACATCACCCACTACTCAGAGGAAAAAATTACACCAATCTACCATATGGTGGCGCTATAACAGCCAACCACCACTACTACTGCTGCTGCTGCTACTACTACTACTACTATTGGCTACTAGTGGCGGCTGTGGCTCAGGAGGTAGAGTGGGTTGTCCACTAATTAGAAGGTTGGTGGTTCGTTCCCCGGCTCCTCCAGTCCGCACGTCGAAGTGTCCTTGGGCAAGACACTAAAACCCCAAATTGCTCCCGATGGCTGTGCCAGCACCCTGCGTGGCAGCTGGCCGCCTTCGATGGGTGAATGTAGGCACATTGTAAAGCGCTTTGGATAAAAGCGCTATATAAATGCAGTCCATTTACCATTTACCATTTACTATTCTTAGTACTTCTGCTGCTACTACTGCTACCACTCCCACTACTACCAACACTATTACTACTACTGCTACTACTACTACTACTAGTACTGCTTGGAAACCGTCAGGTCACCGGATCTCAACCAAACTTTGTTTACTTGTGCATATACCAAGTCTGAATAAATGTGCACTATCTGACATATACCCCCCAAGTCACCGGAAGCTTGGACCCCGCATCGCCGCTTGCGGCTATATTTAGGGGTCCAAGCACGAAGTGCGTGGATCCCTATTGTATCTGTTCCGATTATTATTATTTATTTTTTTCTTCTTCTCCGGTAAAACTGTATGTACAGCAGAAACTGTAAGGCTCAGCATAGCCAGACTGGGCACATAGATTGTAAATGTGCCTCACTACTCAGAAACAAAAAATTACCCATATCGGCCAGATGGTGGCGCTATAACAGACCATTTCGCGTTATGGTCCATATCTTCTGAACCGTGTGTCCTATACTCAAAATTTCACTTCTCAGGGATTCCTTGGATCAATACGCATCTATCCATATAGGCCCCGCCCATTTGCGTGTGCCTAGATTTTCCGCCATTTTGAATTTTATCAAAAACCTACTTTTGCGAACTCCTCCTAGACCGTTTGGCCAAATCACATGGGCATTTTTCTGGGACATCTATGGACTACCCCAACCTAAAGTTATTAAAGGATTTTGGATACGTGAAACCGTTTTGAAATGATAAATGTCTAAACTTTTGTGTATTTGCTTTTGTTCTTTTCCTACCCTAAAAGTGTGTGGATCTCAGAAACCATACACCCCCCATCACCCAAACTTTCCACACAGGTTCACGACATCACCCACTACTCAGAGTAAAAAAATTACACCAATCCACCAGACGGTGGCGCTATAACAGCCAATTTCACGTTTGTCGGTCCATAACTTCTGAACTGCGAGCTGTAGAATCAAAATTCCACATCTACTGGTTTCCCTGGAGCATCATGTATCTAACCCACTAGGCCACGCCCATTTCTGTGTGGTAGATTTTCCGCCATTTTGAATTTGATCAAAAACCTACTTTTGCGAGCTCCTCCTAGACCGTTTGGCCAAATCACACAAAACTTTTTCTGGTGATGATATCTGGTGATGATATCAGAACATCATCATGATGTAATTGTGTTTCTGGGTAGTCTATGGACTACCCCGACCTAAGGTTATTAAAGGGTTTTGGATAGGTGAAACCGTTTTGAAATGATAAATCTCGAAACTTTTAATGAAACACACGCCAACACTAAATTGCCCACAACTCATTAACCGGTCAATTACAACTACTGCTGCTACTACTGCTACCACTCCCACTACTACCAACACTACTAATACTACTATTACTACTTCTGCTACTATTACTACTACTACTACTACTACTACTACTACTGGAAGTTGGAATGTAGCATTTTGGGTGGGGTTAATGTGTTTTGGGGTTCTGCATCTGCTGTAACATAATACACAGTTGGTTTAGATGTCACACAGTAATGCCCGATCCACAAAGACTTGACACCCACGTTTGAATAAAAACAAGTTTATGCCATAATAAGGTTACATCCGTGCCTCGTCATTGCTGTGGAAGGATGGTGTAGGGGTAAAGTA
>NC_139627.1:6801021-6938521 GCF_964638095.1 Poromitra crassiceps
GTCAACCTTGAGCTTACACTTTTATTGCCAACTTGTAGATGTCCACTGTGCCCAAGCTTACCCTTTTAAAACATCTGAATAACAGACAAGTAACTTGTTAACTGATAACCTATTAAGCCACTAACAGTTTGACTTAAAGGGTGATTTACACAACCTGAATATTAATCTTGTTATACCTATACAGAGACACTATGAATGTACCATGTGGAGTATCTAGTAATAGTTAGGATTTTACATTAATTTCAAGACAAATGGTTCAAATTTTGGCCTTGTGCTTATGCAGACCAGATTTATGACTACCACCACTACTACAGAAGCATTGGCTTTTCATTGTGACAACCAATTACTTAGATCACCATTCAGGAACAGTTTGTTTAATCCTTTCCTCACTGAGCACATCTATAACCATGATCAGAAGTGTACAGTAGAAGCAGCACACTATCTTCATCCAATGGACTCGGAACACCACAAAAGCAACACCTCAGTAAGCTGTCCACTCATGGCTAACACATCTAAGCTTATCAGGAAGCTAGGATTTGAAATTACGACAGTTTGCCTAGAAAAAGTCCATTGCTTAATAAGCCTCTTTGACAGCCATGCATTTGGCTTACCACCACCACTGCTACTTACTACATATTACTTGCAAACTTGGTACACTTGTGCACATATCAACTCTGACTAAATGTGCAATTCAGTGTCTATATTATCTGACATATAACCCCCAAGTCACCAGAAGCTTGGACCCCGCATCGCCGCTTGCGGCTATATTTAGGGGTCCAAGCACGAAGTGCGTGGATCCCTATTGTATCTGTTCCGATTATTATTTTTTTTCTTCTTCTCCGGTAAAACTGTATGTACAGCAGAAACTGTAATGCTCAGCGTAGCCAGACTGGGCACATAGATTGTAAATGTGCCTCACTACTCAGAAACAAAAAATGACCCATATCGGCCAGATGGTGGCGCTATAACAGACCATTTCGCGTTATGGTCCATATCTTCTGAACCGTGTGTCCTATACTCAAAATTTCACTTCTCAGGGATTCCTTGGATCAATACGCATCTATCCATATAGGCCCCGCCCATTTGCGTGTGCCTAGATTTTCCGCCATTTTGAATTTTATCAAAAACCTACTTTTGCGAACTCCTCCTAGACCGTTTGGCCAAATCACAAGGGGATTTTTCTGGGACTTCTATGGACTACCCCGACCTAAAGTTATTAAAGGATTTTGGATACGTGAAACCGTTTTGAAATGATAAATGTCTAAACTTTTGTATATTTGCTTTTGTTCTTTTCCTACCCTAAAAGTGTGTGGATCTCAGAAACCATACACCCCCCATCACCCAAACTTTCCACACAGGTTCACGACATCACCCACTACTCAGAGTAAAAAAATTACACCAATCCACCAGACGGTGGCGCTATAACAGCCAATTTCACGTTTGTCGGTCCATAACTTCTGAACTGCGAGCTGTAGAATCAAAATTCCACATCTACTGGTTTCCCTGGAGCATCATGTATCTAACCCACTAGGCCACGCCCATTTCTGTGTGGTTGATTTTCCGCCATTTTGAATTTGATCAAAAACCTACTTTTGCGAGCTCCTCCTAGACCGTTTGGCCAAATCACACAAAACTTTTTCTGGGTCATCTATGGACTACCCCGACCTAAGGTTATTAAAGGGTTTTGGATACGTGAAACCGTTTTGAAATGATAAATCTCGAAACTTTTAATGAAACACACGCCAACACTAAATTGCCCACAACTCATTAACCGGTCAATTACAACTACTGCTGCTACTACTGCTACCACTCCCACTACTACCAACACTACTACTACTACTATTACTACTTCTGCTACTATTACTACTACTACTACTACTACTACTACTACTACTACTGGAAGTTGGAATGTAGCATTTTGGGTGGGGTTAATGTGTTTTGGGTTTCTGCATCTGCTGTAACATAATACACAGTTGGTTTAGATGTCACACAGTAATGCCCGATCCACAAAGACTTGACACCCACGTTTGAATAAAAACAAGTTTATGCCATAATAAGGTTACATCCGTGCCTCGTCATTGCTGTGGAAGGATGGTGTAGGGGTAAAGTAGCAGACCCCAAAGCTGGAGGTCCTGGGTTCAAACCACGGCCAGGTAACTGTTTTATTTTTTGAAAATGTAGAATAAAGGTTAATCTGGATATAATTATGTATAACGCTGCTGAATACACACTGTGTACATAGCAGAATAACTGAATATGCCTATTCATGGTAATGTCATATTTCGACGTCATCTTGACATTCCTGTGTAGATGTCTAAATGATCCTCAAATCGGCTGTGATTTGGCCTAGTCCTGGACGTCACTGAAAGATGATATCAGAACATCATCATGATGTAATTGTGTTTGCTGGGAGCCTTCTTTCAGATGAGAGAGGAAAAACATTCCAATACATTATTGTGTCTTCACATGTGAAAGGTCCAAAAAGAGAATTCAATCTGAATTATCCTTGTCACTCATGTGCTCATTGTAACAGCACAACCCACACCAATTAGTTCAAACACCTCCATTCAGGGCATACTTTTAATGTAAAGTGGTGCATTATGTGTGTAATACAAAAATGTCCTTAATGGTAAATGGACTGCATGACAAGCTGCCATGCAGGGTGCTGGCTATAGTCACCAAAAGCAATTTCAGGGATAAACCCCATCAACCTTCTGTAGTGGACGCCACTACGCCCTATGGTTTGATGTGTGTGTGGGAAAGACACAATGACAACTGAAAATTCTGATTTCAGAACACAAAAGCTCCATCATGAGACAAGAACTAACCTCTCCTGTTGCAAAACACGTTCTTGAACACAGCCACGCAATCTCCAGCTAACATTTCCAAGATATTGAAAAAGTTCATGAAACACCGCAAAATAAGGAGGCAGCATGTGGGGTTTTAATTACTGTTACTGACTTACCTGTCTGAAGTTGAAAGTTTTTCATCCCACGTGGGGTTTGAACTTTGAGCAGCAATGGTCTTTAGTTAGCATAAGTCATGTGCTTTACCAAGTGAACTATCCAGACTGTTGTATTTAACTTTGTAGACCATATTATATGTATCTGCAGAGCCAGAGAAGTACTTGTCGTATTGACAGTATGTTCTACCCAAATACCACTTTCTGTCCAGATACTTAAAGGGATATTGTACACAAAAACTGCTTTCTATCCAAGTACTACTTCAAGTTTCAAGACATCACCCACTACTCAGAGGAAAAAATTACACCAATCTACCAGATGGTGGCGCTATAACAGCCAACCACCACTACTACTGCTGCTGCTGCTACTACTACTACTACTATTGGCTACTAGTGGCGGCTGTGGCTCAGGAGGTAGAGTGGGTTGTCCACTAATTAGAAGGTTGGTGGTTCGTTCCCCGGCTCCTCCAGTCCGCACGTCGAAGTGTCCTTGGGCAAGACACTGAATCCCAAATTGCGCCCGATGGCTGTGCCAGCACCCTGCGTGGCAGCTGGCCGCCTTCGGTGTGTGAATGGGTGAATGTAGGCACATTGTAAAGCGCTTTGGATAAAAGCGCTATATAAATGCAGTCCATTTACCATTTACCATTTACTATTCTTAGTACTTCTGCTGCTACTACTGCTACCACTCCCACTACTACCAACACTATTACTACTACTGCTACTACTACTACTACTAGTACTGCTTGGAAACCGTCAGGTCACCGGATCTCAACCAAACTTTGTTTACTTGTGCATATACCAAGTCTGAATAAATGTGCACTATCTGACATATACCCCCCAAGTCACCGGAAGCTTGGACCCCGCATCGCCGCTTGCGGCTATATTGTCTATTTGTTTTTCTTCTTTTTCTGCCCTAAAAGTGTGTGGATCTCAGAAACCATACCCTCCACGTCACCTAAACTTTCCACATAGGTTCAAGAGGTCACCCCCTACTCAGAAAAAAAAGAATACACCAATCCACCAGATGGTGGCGCTATAACAGACCATTTCGCGTTATGGTCCATATCTTCTGAACCATTTGTCCTATACTCAAAATTTCACTTCTCAGGGATTCCTTGGATCAAGACGCATCTATCCATATAGGCCACGCCCATTTGGTGTGCCTAGATTTTCCGCCATTTTGAATTTGATCAAAAACCTACTTTTGTGAACTCCTCCTAGACCGTTTGGCAAAATCACACGGAAACTTTTCGGGGTCATCTATGCACTAACCCGACCTAAAGTTATTAAAGGATTTTGGATACTTGAATCCGTTTTGAAATGATAAATCTCTAACCTTTTAATGAAACACACCCCGACACTAAATTGCCCACAACTCATTAACCAGTCAATTACAACTAGTGCTGCTACTACTGCTACCACTCTCACTACTACCAACACTACTACTACCAGTGGCGGACTGCATAATCGGGCACGTCGGGCAAATGCCCGATGGCCTGGCCTGGCATGGCCTGCCAAAAAAAAAAAGATTTTTTCTTTTTTTTTTTTTTTCTTTTTTTGCAGGCCAGGCCAGGCCACTCACTGAACAGCAGGCCAGGCGCCGCCTACTGGTTTACTAGTGGTTTTATTACTTTATTCAGGTTTAAAGTGGGTGCATCTCATTGTAAAATTGGACTTGGCCCAAATTGGGCTTCAAACGGCCCAAATTGGGCTTCAAACGGCCCAAATCGGGCTTCAAACAGCCCAAATCTGGCTTTAAACAACCCAAATCTGGCTTCAAACGGCCGAAATTGGGCTTCAAACGGCCCAAATTGAGCTTCAAACACCCCAAATTTTTCGCCGCCGCCCTTCGGACGCCGGCATGCGCGTCGGCCCGTATCGGCCTGGCCTACTTGGTATCTAATGCCCAGCCTGAATTATGATCCCAGTCCGCCCCTGACTACTACTACTGCTACTACTAATACTACTACTACTACTGCTTGGAAACCATCAGGTCACCGGATCTCAACCAAACTTTGTTTACTTGCACATACCAACTCTGAATAAATGTGCACTACTCAGTGTCTATATTATTTGACATATACCCCCCAAGTCACCGGAAGCTTGGACCCCGCATCGCCGCTTGCGGCTATATTGTCTATTTGTTTTTCTTCTTTTTCTGCCCTAAAAGTGTGTGGATCTCAGAAACCATACCCTCCACATCACCTAAACTTTCCACATAGGTTCAAGAGGTCACCCCCTACTCGGAGAAAAAAAAATACACCAATCCACCAGATGGTGGCGCTATAACAGACCATTTCGCCTTATGGTCCATATCTTCTGAACCGTGTGTCCTATACTCAAAATTTCACTTGTCCTGGATTCCTTGGATCAATATGCATCTATCCATATAGGCCACGCCCATTTGCGTGTGCTTAGATTTTCCGCCATTTTGAATTTGATCAAAAACCTACTTTTGCGAGCTCCTCCTAGACTGTTTGGCCAAATCACACGAAACTTTTTCTGGGTGATCTATGGACTACCCCGACCTAAAGTTATTAAAGGATTTTGGATACGTGAAACCGTTTTGAAATGATAAATGTCTAAACTTGTGTGTATTTGCTTTTGTTCTTTTCCTGCCCTAAAAGTGTGTGGATCTCAGAAACCATACACCCCACATCACCCACCTTTCCACATAGTTTCAAGACATCACCCACTACTCAGAGGAAAAAATTACACCAATCCACCAGATGGTGGCGCTATAACAGCCAACCACCACTACTACTGCTGCTGCTGCTACTACTACTACTACTATTCTTAGTACTTCTGCTGCTACTACTGCTACCACTCCCACTACTACCAACACTACTACTACTACTATTACTACTACTGCTACTACTACTACTACTAGTACTGCTTGGAAACCGTCAGGTCACCGGATCTCAACCAAACTTTGTTTACTTGTGCACATACCAAGTCTGAATAAATGTGCACTATCTGACATACACCCCCCAAGTCACCGGAAGCTTGGACCCCGCATCGCCGCTTGCGGCTATATTTATTGTTATTATAGTTATTATTGTTATTATTGTTATTATTGTTATTATTGTTATTAATTTGTTGACTGTCATTGATATCATAGGTCGCCCGATTTAAACCCCATTGAATTGGTGTGGCATGAAATGAAAGTCTACATTCGGCGAAAGTCTAAGCCTAAGACCAAAGACGCCCTCATGCAGGCTATCACCGAGTTTTGGGCCACAAAACTCACCAGAGAAAACTGCAACCACAAACTGCAAACTGCGACCACCTTGACACAGTTCTGCCCTTGGTGGTTGAACTCGGCGGGGAAGCAACAGGAAGATAAACGGACAAGATAAACGGACTGAGAACGGACAGATGGAGAATTAACATTTTCTTGTTAATAGGCCTTTTTTTCACTTTTATATTTTGCCATATTTTGACTGTATTTCACGTGCATTTTCTTATAATAAACGTGTTTGCATTGAGACTGCTGTGTGTCAAGCCAATATTTGTACACTATACACTTTACTAAGTGTCCTGCATTTTATCTCTCTCGAATGAGTATTATAAACAAAATAAATAACAAAATAAATAAATTCCCACATTTTATTTTCGGAATATGAGTTGCTACCATCCGGGAGAAGATTCAGAGCTACTAACACAGGAACAACCGCTACAAGGCCTCTCTATTCATTGCACTGTTGAAAAACCAACCCGCACTTCCCCCCCAGGTTTATCACAGGCTTTGTCTGTTTCACAGACAAAGCCTCCATGAAACATTCCACCCCCATCCCAGCAATTAGTACAGTGATTACAGTAGGTAGCAGTCCACACACAAATGTGAGACAATGGACTTTGATTCACACAGGTTTCACACAGGTTTCACACAGGTTTTCACACAGCTAAACACAACAGTTAAAAACAAGAACACATAAATAGACAAATAAATAGATAAATAAATAAATAAATAACCTTAAATTTGAGCTGAGCTGGTTCGTTGTCTGTGTGTTTCAAATGAAACTATACGCTATTATAGGCTGTTGCTTTAATGGGATGCGGGAGTGCAGTGTGTTAGCTACTAAAATACTTTATTCTGTTCTAGTTTTTTTTTTGGGGGGGGGGGGTGCTGCTGCTGTGTGTTTAGAAGGCTATTTTTAACTCGAATGAGTATTATAAACAAAATAAATAACAAAATAAATAAATTCCCACATTTTATTTTCGGAATATGAGTTGCTACCATCCGGGAGAAGATTCAGAGCTACTAACACAGGAACAACCGCTACAAGGCCTCTCTATTCATTGCACTGTTGAAAAACCAACCCGCACTTCCCCCCCAGGTTTATCACAGGCTTTGTCTGTTTCACAGACAAAGCCTCCATGAAACATTCCACCCCCATCTCAAGCCACATGCACTTAATCTCAAGGAGCAATTAGTACAGTGATTACAGTAGGTAGCAGTCCACACACGGGCGGGGCACGTGCGAAAATGTGAGACAATGGACTTTGATTTACACAGGTTTCACACAGGTTTTCACACAGCTAAACACAACAGTTAAAAACAAGAACAAATAAATAGACAAATAAATAGATAAATAAATAACCTTAAATTTGAGCTGAGCTGCTTCGTTGTCTGTGTGTTTCAAATGAAACTATACGCTATTATAGGCTATTGCTTTAATGGGATGCGGGAGTGCAGTGTGTTAGCTACTAAAATACTTTATTTTGTTCTAGTTTTTGGGGGGGGGGTGCTGCTGCTGTGTGTTTAGAAGGCTATTTTTATGTTGACATTTTCTCAGTTTCTGTCTGAGTGAGAAACGGAGAGGCCCTGAGAGGCCCTGTGTGCACCGCGCGCTCCGCTCTCTTCAATGAGGAAATGGAAATCCAGACCTTGTAGAAAAGTGACGATTTTCGGGGTTAGGGTTGAAAGTAATTATCTCTCTTTTCAGAGGCACACAATTACGCACATAATTACACTACATTTAATAGTTAATTTAATAGTTAGTTAGTGGATTTAATAGTTAGTTTGTGGATTTTGGTTTCCAGGGACTTTAATCATCAAGGGGAGAGACAAAACACGATTGATTGATTCGATTTCATAGGCTAATATGAGAATGGGAGAGACATAACACACACACAGCTGTCCAGGGAGAAAGAGAGAGCGATGCGATGCCCGACATGATACATACAATATATATAAAATAGTGAAGGCATGGTGAAAGGTAGCCTACTATTATTATAAAAATGTACACTCTCTAGTCTGTGTCCTTTGTGTGTGTGTGTGTGTGTGTGTGTGTGTGTGTGTGTGTGTGTGTGTGTGCGTGCGCGCCGTGCTCATTGTCTGAAAACATATTTTTATCAAACAATATAGGCCTACTCTGGTTAATCTAAGGCTCTTTCACACCGGCCATTTTTCGCCATAAATGTTCGTAAAGTAGCACTTATTGAAACCTACTACCCTGCTTGTAGGCATCAAAAGTCATCAGAAATTAATTTAGTGATGAAATAAAACTTTAAATTGTAAAAAACTTCCCGGAGCTTATGGCGTCTTCTCTGCTGCGTTCTGCCTCTGCTTAGACCAGTGCGGCGAGACCAGCAGAGGCCCTGCTGGTCTCGCCGCTTGTAGGTAGTTGTGCGCTACTGCCCTCTAGTGGCCCACTATGATACCACATTCTACCGTTAGACAGAATTACTGCCGCATCGCGGTAAAACACGCGTATAGATCTGTAGACCACTGTAGCTTACTACCCAGCTGGTTAGCTCTTCTAGCAGACAATACACTGTTATGGAACCAAGCAAAGGCTTACCAGATATTTACAATACATGTCCGGTACCATACTGCCTTTAAGATCGCTGTTACAGTAACGTAAATTCAATGATTAGAATGTCCTATTTCTCCACCACCAGCACTTTGACTTTCTCCATATTGTTGTTGCTATGGACGATATGGGAAATGGCCAGCGTCTCTGTCATTGCAATTGGTTGACTGGAAAAAGTTAATCTTGCGGCCGCTTCCCGTTGCTTTTAATGAGGAAAGGGTGCTATATGGACACACTCTGCTGTAAATTCAACCATTTTCAATCCGGCCGTAAACCCGTTTTCAAAAACATTGTCAAATTCACCAACTTTGAAGTGTTTTCAAAGCCTGTGGGAGCCATGCCAGTTTTATACATGGCCCTATAACTATACATCACATCAGCAGCACCAGTCGAGACATACGTCAGCAGTAGAGTGCACACCGTGTCTGGCATATTTACATACTAAAATAATAATAATAATAATAATGATTGGATTTATATAGCGCTTTTCTAGACACCCAAAGCGCTTCACAGAAATCATTATTCATTCACACCATTCGTACCAGTGGTGGTAAGCTACGGGTGATGTAGCCACAGCTGCCCTGGGGAAGACTGACGGAAGCGTGGCAGCCATTTCGCGCCTACGGCCCCTCCGACCACCACCAACATTCATAGACATTCATACCCATTCATACTAGGGGTGGGGGGGGAAATCGATACACCATAGTATCACGATATTTTGCTTGACGATATTGTATCGATATTTGGATGCCAAGTATCGATATTAAAAAAAAAATGCAGGCCATGCCATGGCAGGCCACCGGGCATCTGCCCGAAACGCCCGATGTTGCAGTACGCGCCTGCAGTGGCGTATTGAGTCCAGAGAAGCTTAATAATGTAGCCTACATGTGGGGCAAAAACAAAACAAAACCAAAAACACTGCATGTTTTACTTCCGGTGAGGTCAAGGAAAAGGTAGGAAAAGGAGTTAGACAATAGATCGCAATATCGCAATATTCAATATATCGCAATATCGGCGATATCGCAATACTATCGTATCGTGACTCAAGTATCGTTTTAGTATCGTATCATGGGCATCTGGTGATTCCCACCCCTATTACATACCGCTAAATATTTCAATCAAAGCCAACATATTTGCAGGTATAACTGGGGCAGGATGGGGACACCATGAGGTGGGGACACTCTTTAGTTGCACATCTCTAATGGTCCACATGTGACCAACAGCTGTGAACATGTCTCTTGGTCGCAGTAAGTAGGACTGTGAACCTGCATAAGCTCGTAGATCTCTTTCTTGGTGCTTTTGGGCTCCAGGAAGAAGCCGTAAGGATAAGAGCACTTCAGGATGCGGCGAGTCTTTAGCAGCTCGAGGACCGCGTCTTCAATGAACGTAGTGTCGGGTGGGCCGCCTTCCCCTGGGAAAGACAAGGAGGCAAGGGGTAAAGAGGCGGAGGTTGAGGGGCAGTGAACCAAAACCAACATATTAGAAGAAAAGAAGAAAAAAACATACACTTGTATCCTCAATTGGCAACACAACTAAGCAGATCACCACAAAGTGATGAGATGGCAGTAGCAAAATAGTGAAACAACATATATTCTTTCTCTCAGATAGCATGATTAGGGATGTTCATCAATTATCGAAAATCGATAATTGATCATTAACTCATTGAGTGCCAGCCACTTTTGGAGAACGGACGTTTATTAACTGGCCCCTCGCCTTCTATCATTTCACGAAAGTGGCAAAGCAAGTTGAGTATCCCTGACCTGACGAGTGGAGGAGACAGTATGGAGGAGATCAGACAGATGAGGGGCGAGCTTGTGAATAGACTTGAATGCATACAGGATCCATTATGAATCATGTGTCAGTTGTTACCTTTCCCGATTTGGCTTCCATGGGTTGCGGCAGAGTGTTGCCACTCAGACTGGCCAGGAGGGGGCTATGGTAGGAGTCTCCATCATACACAAACAGGTAATCATAGGTACACTCGGTGTCCATAAAGGTGAAATTCAGGACAATGCGATGATTGTTGCTGGGAGCTGGGAGATAAAGAATGAGAGGGTAATAGCAATGTGATTAGGCTTGAGCCACATCAGTTTAGCATTCACTCTACAGGTAAAATGGCAAATAGTGTGTGGATTGAAAGGTATCTGATTTAACAAGCAATTATATTGTACACACAATAATATATGCACTCATTATATACCTTTGATGAGCCACTCGCAGTTCCCATTGACTGAGTAGTTCCCTGGTCCATCTGTGACGTAGCCTGGTGGTCCCCGCAACACCTGCCTGTGGCCCTTACAGTCCCCTGCCTGGCACCCAGGGGCCTCGGCCAGCAGGAGAACCATAAGCACCAGGGAGACAGGGAGGAGGGAGATCATCCTTCCCACCACCTGGAAGAGGGGAGACACAAGTGGAAGATATTATCAACAAGGGCATTGCAGCTATGCCCTGCAACATAGATATTGGCGAACTGAGAAACAACACACACAATTTCAATCTGTCAAGGATCTGTGGAAATCTGTGACAGACAGGAACTACTGACTGGTCACAAATTGACCAAACATGGCAGATTAATTGTGCCAGCATGCAACAGCGTATAGGTGCTTCTTTCTTGTGTTTGTGGATCAGTGACAGAACTGTTGCATGGCAATCCAAGAATCAGCTTAATAGAGGCCTGGCTGAATTTGGCTGAAGTTTCAGCTCACGTTAATGACATGTTTTCTTTTACATTTTTGACAATACGGCAAACGTTTCTGAATCTCATGAGGATCAAGACTAGAGCAAGATCAAATATGCAGCTAGATTCAGAAGCACTTAACTTATTAGTGTTGTGGCGCATTGATTTACCACTGTGAACTTGTGTGGTATGTAGCGTTAAAGCTGGACCCGTCTTGTACGAACTGCAATGCCTATTTAGCCCGATTAACGTTGTCCACCACCACCAATGACTGGTGACAGCTCAATTAGGTTGCATAGCGTCGCCTTGCTAAACTAATGGCCTAAGTCATATTTTCAAGTTTTTCAGGAGACACAAAAAACTGAACCAAATAGAGAGTATATGATATTCCTTAATCATTTCACACAAAAAGGTTATGAAAATATATGACTATTAACATACAAATAACGCTGTATGTTAAATCATGTTGCATAAGTGGATTAAATGACTTAGGCCAATTTATGAACATGCCGTTGCATCTTAGGCAATTTTAAACCTGACTTAGGCAAAACAATGCACATCTTTTATTCCCACTTCTGTGACCACAAACAGTTTAAAACGCTAGTGGAGCACATAGATAGAGACTCAGGAGACAGAGGGCAGTTTGACTTTCATTTAATAAAGCAAACTCATCTTTACTGGGTCACTCTTAACAAATTGTAATTTAAACTTAAACTTAAATCCTTCTTAAATCAAACAATGTCAGTTAAGTCAAACACTGAGGAGGCATGTGCCTCACTTGTTCCTCCAGCTCTTCTTTGCTGGGTCACTCTTAACAAATTGTAATTTAAACTTAAATCCTTCTTAAATCAAACAAATTTCAATTAAATCAAACACTGAGGAGGCATGTGCCTCTCCTCACTTCTTCCTCCAGCTCTTTGCTGGGTTTTAACTAACCCTTTAACATTTCAAAGAATTTCACTGCTCACAAGTATCACAATTTTTTGCAAGTCCAAGTCAAGTCTCAAGTCTTTGAGGGGCAAGTCCAAGTCAAGTCTTTGAGGGGAAAGTCCAAGTCAAGTCTTTGAGGGGCAAGTCCAAGTCAAGTCTCAAGTCCCTATGGATGAGCATTCTATCCAGCTGCATGTACATGGTCCTTCGAGCCCGGATGGGCCTCAGCAAGTGGGAATGGACCAGAGGAACCAGCAGCCAGTAGGGGGAAGAAGGGCACCTCCATACCTTCAGTTGTGGGGATATCATCCACCATCGCAACCCCCTCCCCCACAACGATACCATCCCCATGTAGTTGGGCCTACACCTGAGCGGCAGCATGGTCAACCTGCACGAGAAACCATGGACTATTTGAGACACCTCTTGAGGAGGCTTGATGCGGTAGAGGGATGCTTGTACTCAAGGAAAGCGCTCCCTGTGCCTCACCCAGCCCAGGCGCTCCCTGTGCCTCACCCAGCCCAGGCGCTCCCTGTGCCTCACCCAGTCCAGGCGCTCCCTGTGCCTCACCCAGCCCAGGCGCTCCCTGTGCCTCACCCAGTCCAGGCGCTCCCTGTGCCTCACCCAGCCCAGGCGCTCCCTGTGCCTCACCCAGCCCAGGCGCTCCCTGTGCCTCACCCAGCCCCCGCACTGCCAGTCCTGGTGCCCTCCGCACCGCCAGTCCCGGTGCTCCCCGCATCGCCAGTCCCGGTGCCCCCCGCACCGCCAGCCCTGGTGGGCCCCCTGGCGCCAGTCCTGGTGCCCCCCACACTGCCAGTCCTGGTGCCCTCCGCATCACCAGTCCCGGTGCTCCCCGCATCACCAGTCCAGGTGCCTCCCGCACCGCCAGTCCCAGTGCCCCCCGCACTGCCAGTTCCAGTGCCCCCCGCACCGCCAGTCCCGGTGGTCCCCCTGGCTCCAGTCCCAGTGCCCCCCGCACCACCAGTCCCAGTGCCCCCCGCACTGCCAGTCCCGGTGCCTCCTGCACCACCAGTCCCAGTGCCCCCCGCACTGCCAGTTCCGGTGCCCCCTGCACTGCCAGTTCCGGTGCCCCCCGCACCGCCAGTCCCGGTGGCCCCCCTGGCTCCAGTCCTAGTGCCCCCCGCACTGCCAGTCCCAGTGCCCCTCGCACCACCGGTCCCAGTGCCCCCCGCACTGCCAGTTCCGGTGCCCCCTGCACTGCCAGTTCCGGTGCCCCCCGCACCGCCAGTCCCGGTGGCCCCCCTGGCTCCAGTCCTAGTGCCCCCCGCACTGCCAGTCCCGGTGCCCCCTGCACCCCCTGCTCTGGTGGCCCCCGCACCTCCATCTGCTCCCTTGGCGCCCATCCCTCGGCGCCAATCTTCAGTGGCTCCCATCCCTCGGCGCCACCCTCCAGAACAGTCCAGTCGGAGTCGACAATATCTGGGCCGGCCCCCTGAGTATACCTGCCGGCGTCACCAGCATCCAGGTCGGCCTCCGGAAAGGTCCTGTCTGTGGCGTCAGTGTCTGGGACATCATCCGGGGTTGCTCAACCTGTCTGCTCTGCCTCCTGGATGCCCTCCGGACCAGATGGCCCCTTCAGCCCTGCCTCCGGCCGTCTTGGCTCTTTTTCCACCGGCCATGCAGCTTGCCCCATTTCACCCTGCTATGGGGCGGCCATGACAGCCGAACGGTTTGCCTCATTTACTCTCCTTACCTTCAATTCCTCTGCCTCTAGTCACTTTTCTTAGTATACATATTCACTAGTGAATATGGGGGCGGCTGTACAAAAGTGACTCTCAGACTCCAATTCCCATAACCCATCACTCCCTCACCTCCAGCCATTTACCCTCCCCTAAGCACACCTGCACCTAATTCTGGACTGACAGTGTGTGCTCCAGACAGCAGTGGAGGAGGCTGCTTTCGTTCTTCCCTATTGATTGCCATGTACAGATGCATTATTTGAAGCCTAAATCATCTGCTTGTATATCTGCATCTGCTTGTACATCTGCATCTGCCTGTACATCTGCCTGTACATCAGCATCAAGGGATCTGCTTTAAATAAACACCCTTGGCATATGTTCCTCTGGCCCTCTTCATTCTAATCGGTGTCCCACTTGCTGAGGCTACACCCGTAACCAACCCACTAGCAGTTTGTACATACAAAGAGCTTCCTTTATGTTGAAGTATTTATTTTTCCTTGATGCAGATGCCATTTTAAAAGCTTGTAAAATGGCCTAAGTCGCATTGTCTTGTGACTTAGGCAAAAATAAAATGGCCTAAGTCACAGTTAGATTGATTTAGTCACACAATTGATTTAGGCCATTAGATTATTGAGGTAAAAACATCATTTTCTTTTCAATTAGGATGTTGGCCGTTTTACCAGAGGTGGGGAGCATCCTGAAGAGCTGACTTAGGCAAAAATATCATTTTCGTAAAAAAGTGACTTTTAGTTTAGCAAGGCGACGATAGGTAGCTGGTAGGTGCCTAGTTAACACTGCGACGCATTTACCCAAATTATATAGCCTTGGGTATTTACTGCATTCATTATAGCGTTATCTAACGTTAGCTAGCTAGCGTAACTGATCAGCTAAGCTAGCTAATAACAACCAGCAACCAGGTCTCCGCAGGCTATCAAAACAAGGCTAACGTGAGTGCGAAACGTTATCCAGCTAATAACGTTCAAAGCCAATGGCCGTTAGCTGGTTATTTAGCAAGCTTGTATCACCATACTCACCAGTTCCCGTCTCTTCGGCCCCATTGTCAGAGAGAATAAGAAACCCACCAAGTGTCACTTTTTTGATTGATTGCTTTTGGCACACATCCAAACCGGAAGTCCCGCCTCCTCGTAGACGTGGCACTGATTACATCACCGGAAGTGGTTCTGTTCTATGTTCTAGAATGTTCCATGGCACTGTTCCAGACCCCCCTCCCTCCCCCCTCCTCCTCCTCCTCCTCCCCCCTCCCCTCCCCCCCTCCCTCCTCCCTTCCCACCTCCCTGTCCCCGTCCATATGTCTTTTTTTGATCGGGGCCGATGCTACGTGGATGAAATGCGTCCTCAGACGACCTGTGGTTGCCTGTTCTATTTAGCTGTTCCAATGGGTCTTGATGTACTGCTCAGTCAGCATTTATCCTCAGATGACCGATGTGGACAATACCATCAACGTACAGTTTGCAGATGTATGGCCCCTTAATGATCTGTTAGAGATCCCAGAAAAACAACGCGAACCTGTACATTAAGTCAGGAAAAAGCCCGCGCTTTTCTCTATAAATGCCTGGGCTTCTGCTGTCATCTCTGCACCGCTCCTCAAAAATCTTCAGAGTATTCTGCGTCGCTGCCACCGCCGGTTGACCAATGGAGAATCCTGTACATGACCTGTAAGTACGTACCTTCTATAATTAAAATTAAACACTA
Source organism: Poromitra crassiceps (assembly GCF_964638095.1). Taxonomy (NCBI): domain Eukaryota; kingdom Metazoa; phylum Chordata; class Actinopteri; order Beryciformes; family Melamphaidae; genus Poromitra; species Poromitra crassiceps. Next base: position 6,816,823 of record NC_139627.1, read on the forward strand.
TTGCTATGTTTATAGGATGTAAAAAATGTATGTGTATTCTGTTTTTAAAAAGTTATGTTTTAAAGATGTTGATGTGTTTTGAGGACTTTAAATGTAGATGTAGAGAAAATTAAACACTATTGCTATGTTTATAGGATGTAAAAAATGTATGTGTATTCTGTTTTTAAAAAGTTATGTTTTAAAGATGTTGATGTGTTTTGAGGACTTTAAATGTAGATGTGGAGAGATGTGGGTATTGGCTTTTTGGTCTGCTGTATGCTGTAAGACGTGTGTGTGTGTGTGTGTGTGTGTGTGTGTGTGTGTTTGTGTGGGAGACGATGGGGTATTGGCTTTTTGGTCTGCTGTATGCTGTAAGACGTGTGCGTGCGTGTGTGTGTGTGTGTGTGTGTGTGTGTGTGTGTGTGTGTGTGGGTGTAGGTGTGTGTGTGTGAGACGTTGCGATGGGGCTTGGCACAGATTCTGTCTGGAGGCCTCAGCAGCTGAGGGGAGAGAAGGCCGCTGTATGAATAGAGATTCATATCATGCATCCGTGCTAAAAAAGCATAACTAATGCTATGTTTATAGGATGTAAAAATGTATTGTATTCTGTTTTAAAAAAGTGGTGTTTTAAAAATGCTGATGCGGACCATCTACGATACACCGTTGTGCGTGTGTGTGTGGGTGTGTATGTGTGTGTATGTGTATATGTGTGTGGGTGTGGGAGAGAGAGCGGTTGCGATGGGGACCTTGAGCTGGGGTTCCTCTGTCATGCTAGAATGCTAGAATGGAATGTCCGGTTCAGAGGGTCGGGTGGCTGAGAGAGGGAGAGAGAGAGATGTGGAGCGATGTGCTATGATGTGGGCTTTAAGACATGTGTGTGTGTGCGTGTGTGGGTGTGTATGTGTGTGTGCGCGTGTGTGTGTGTGTGTGTGTGTGTGTGTGTGTGTGTGAGCGTGTGTGTGTGTGTGCGTGCGTGTGTGTGTGTGTGTGTGTGTGTGTGTGTGTGTGTGTGTGTGTGTGTGTGTGTGTGTGTGTGTGTGCGCGTGTGAGCGTGTGTGTGTGTGTGTGTGTGTGTGAGCGTGTGTGCGCGTGTGTGTAAGGGAGACGAGGGAGGGGCGAGAAATGTAGAGCGAGGTGTGCCTTAGCTTTGGCCTTCGGTATGCTTTAAGACGTGTGTGTGTGTGTCTGAGAGATGAAGAGGGAGAGAGATGTACAAATGTGGGACAATGGCTCCCCCCTCTGACGGAGTCATGTCACTAGTGCCTGAGATGAGACCTATAGGTTTTGTGAAAATTGACTTTTTGTTTTCTTTGTATTTCAGAAAAAACACTGGATCATACCATCAATATAACAGGGTTGATCAGATTGTACAGACAGGTATGTTAATGTGTCTTTCTCTACATTGTGAGAAATACTAAAAATATAAAATAAAATAAAATATATATATATATATATATATATATACTCATGTATATTTCTCTGTCATTTTTTTCTTTTCTGTAGATGTTTCAACATTCATTGATTTAACTCAATCAGATGACAGTGACGTCGAAGTGGATCAAGGGTTCCTCACACCCCGTAAGTTGTCTTTTCATCCTTTCTTTCTTTAAATCTTTGTTTTCAATCTTTGTTTTTCACAGGCTGTAATTTAATGTGTATATCTCTTCTCTGAAAATATAGCCCCGGACGCTGATGATGTGACTAGCGATCTTTTTCGAGAACGTGAGAGAGTCTACACGCCTCTTGAAAGAGAAGGTAAATATATACATATAAATAGTAATATATTTATATATACCAAATAACATGACAGAGCCCTAATTAACTAATAATAATTCAAAAATGTTGTATCTTTTTTAGCCCCCACGGCGGATGAACGAGCTGTGAGCCGGTCCCTCACTGAAGAGTTTGAACACGCATCAGTCATCGGCGAGGGATATTGGCCACCCCGCGCCTCCCCTGAGACAGAGTCTGAAAATGAAACACAAGGTTTGATTGATCTTGAACAGTTTAACCCTTTTGAGAGTGAATCTGCATCCCCGTATAACACTGACTTTCCTCGAGGGCCTCATAATAGTCCTGCCCTATCTAGGGCTTCAATTAGCCCGGCAGCGACTGAGCTGTACGGGGGTTCGACCCTAGAGCGCCCCCGTAGGAACAGTGAACCCGCCCTCCCATATCTCCCAAGAATCCCGGCGTTCCAGCCCTATTTCCGCCCCGTCCCTCATCCCTTCCCACCCCCCATACAACTTGTACGGCCCATCCCTTCTACACAACCTCCCCCAGCCGGACAACCCTCCCAACCCTGTGTATGTGTCAACGGTCAGTTTATCCCGGCCACTACTGCTATAGACATAGCTGCTGGTACAATGAGGGATTTATATCGAGACGTAGAAAGATTGTACACCTACTATCAAGACCAACTGGTCTGTCGTCTGAGAAACCCTTAGCCTCACCCTGTATGTATGAGTGAAAATAAAAAAATTCTGTGTGAAAATAAAATATTCTGAAATACAGTTATGGAACAACATCCTATACCCCCAGCATTAATCTCTTTGATCGATGAAATTAATTCATCTACCACCTCTCCAAATTTAGAAGCCGTAATGGCTGATCGTGTGGGTGATGCTAGAACCTCTATTCAAAACCCTTCAAACGATGTCTGGCTTCCTACAGAAGCGACCCTACAGTCAATGTTAGATAGCTTTTCATACGGTCAGCTATCTGATTTTGAATGTCTAGAGGCTGCAAATTCACTCATGCACATGGAAACATTAAACCCTGAATGTGAATTTGCTGTAGAACAAAATAATTCATCAGTCTCTCAAAACCCTTTCAGAGATCCAACTGATTCTCAATGTCTCTGTGTTCCTGATGCACCCCCCCTCTCTCTCTCTGATGGTCAGCCCATGCAGGTAGGAGAAGGTGCTGACCAGGGAAATAATTCTGATATTGAGATGAGGGATGTGTCTGATGAGGAGGATATTGCAATGGATGTGGATAGCGCTAGGGTTTCAGATAGGGCCAGGGCTGGTGGCAGTACCGATTCAGATAATATAAGGGTGATTCATCGTGGTCGGTTTAATAACATTGAAATAAGGCAATTTCTAAGTATAGCGCCTCCTGATGCCGATGTGAATTTTGCCCAATATTATGCTCAGGTTAACGGTGGTTTACATGATCTAATATCTAGGGCTTTAGAAACCGCTAATGTCCGGAGGAATGATCTAATACAGGCAGAATTAAGAGCGAATAGTCTTCAAAATAATGTCTCAATGATTGTGAGGTATGGTGAGGCTGATTTATCGCAATTCGACCAATTATTGGATCGCCTGGTTCAATCAAATCAAGAAGTTTTTACCGATAGCAGTCTCGAGCTCATTGTCGAAGTGGTTCAACCTCCTGGTGGTGGGGCCAGGAGAAATGTTACTTCCTGTTTGTCTTCCGAGATAATACAGAAGAAAAAACGTCACCTCTTCATCATTCCCAATAAAACTAGCGCCTGCTTTGCAATCAATTTAACGGCTGTGCTTAATCCTGAACTCACTACTGAAGAGCTCATTTTAAAAGGACAAGAGATCCACACCCAGGCCGGCTTTAGTTTAAACACTGAAGTGTCTTTTGCAGACGTTGCCAAGTTCGAGCTAATTGTAAAATCTAAAATAGTAATTTTTTACCAGATGTTTGGACAAAAAAATCTCTCCATTTTTCAAACATCCCCTGAACCGCACGAAAAAACTGTATACCTGTTTTTATTCGAGGGTCATTATTACGGTGTCAGGAATGTACAAGGGTTTCTAGGTGTTAAGTGTTTCTGCACTTTTTGCCATTCTGGTTATTCATGCGTTAAATCACATAGGTGCCCCGGGCATTGTAGTGTCTGTTTCACAGATTGCAAGCGTGTCACACCATTTGAAAAAACACCATGCTCTGACTGTAATCGTATATGTCAAAACCGCACCTGCTTTGAAAGACATCATGAAAAAAAAAAAAAAACCCCAAAAAAAACCCATTCTAGGAGCATCTGCCGCTCCTATAAAAAGTGTCTCAGATGTCAAGACGTCTATTACATATCCCTTGAAAACCCCCAGCCTCATAGTTGTATAATCAGGATGTGTCCTGTATGCCGCCAGCCCCTTAAACGTAAGAAGCCGCCTGCATCTGTCGAGGGAGAAGCAGGGAGAGTGGTAGAGTTGCCGGAGGAGGAGGAGGAGGGAGAAGAGCATATTTGTTACATGAGAACTAAGAGGGCTGAAGCAGAGGAAGAAATGAATAGTAAAAAGATTGTATATTTTGATTTTGAAACTTCCCAGACAAATGGCATCCATATTCCTATTTTTGTAGCATCTAAATCGTCGACAGGTGAAACATTTTCTGCAACAGGATCCACGTGTGCTCGCACATTCCTATGTCATTTCAGACGTAAGCGTTTTAAGGGTACAACGTTCATTTCCCACTACGGGAGGGGCTACGACCATTATCTGATATTAAACGCATATGTCAAGGAAAATATCACGCCTTTTATAATTGCTCAAGGCAGTAAAATAATCATGATTAAAGATGAGAAGTTCCATCTTAGATTCTTAGATTCATTCTCATTCTTGCCTATCGCGCTGAGAGAGTTCCCGAAAGCCCTTGGATGCAAAACCGCTATGCGTAAAGGGTATTTTCCCCACCTTTTGACAGATCCTTCAAAGATGGGGTTGATTTTGGATAAACATCCAGAGCCGCATTTTTACGGTGCTGATCAAATGAAAGTGAAAGAGAGAGAGAGCTTCATGGAATGGTATTCTACCGTGAAGAATTCAAGATTTGATTTCTCACAACAGCTTGAAGCGTACTGTATTAACGATGTTGATATTTTGGCAGAAGGCGTCGGTAATTTCAGGGACGAATTCATCAGGGTGACAGGTGTCGACCCATTGGTCAGTGTTACTATAGCTTCAGCAGCCTTAAATGTGTTTCAAACCAAGTTTCTGAACCCCCACACTATAGCGATTCCTGACCCGGACAATTACCGTGAAAAGAGCAAAAGATTTTCACATGGATCAATACAGTGGCTGGAGTATGTAAGCAGGACCCGTAAAATCTTTATACAACATGCACTCAACAAAGGTGAACATAGAATAGGTCCCTTTTCAGTGGATGGGTTCTGTGTTAAAGATGGTAAGCAGACAGTGTTTGAATATCTCGGATGCTATTACCATGGGTGTCCCCAATGCTTTAACCCCCACGACAGATCGCCTCTCATAGGTGATGAATTTGATGTGCTGCGATCAAATACTGAAAAAAGACTGTCTAAATTGCAAACGGATTATGGTGTTGATGTGGTAGAATCGATCTGGGAACATCAGTGGGAACAGATGAAAAAAACAGACCCCCTTGTTCAAGCATTCCTCACCCAGTTTAACGAACCCGTCCCTCTAGATCCTCGAGAAGCTCTCTACGGCGGTCGTACGGCCGCCGCCTGTTTAAGATACACATCTATTGCCGGTGAGAACATCCAATATGTCGACTTCACCTCACTCTATCCACACTGTAACGCTGTGTACGAATACCCCATAGGTCATCCAAAGCTCATTTACAAAGATTTTGATGAAGAGATTGGAAACTATTTTGGTCTGGTCAGATGTAAAGTTAACCCTCCCCGCGGTTTACGTTTCCCTGTCTTACCTACAAGGAACAGTGACGGAAAGCTTATGTTTACGCTTTGCAGAACCTGCAGTGAAATGAACAGTCATGATGATTGCCTGCATACTGATGAAGAGAGAGCGTTAACCGGTGTGTGGGTTTCGATAGAATTGGAGAGAGCTCTTCAAAAGGGCTACATTTTAGCCGATGTGTATGAAGTATGGCATTTTGAAAAGCGCTCAGATGAGCTTTTCAAAGAATATATTCATACCTTCCTAAAGCTAAAACAGGAATCTTCAGGATATCCCTCTAGTGTGGTGGACAGGGAAAGTAGGTTGAAATATATACAAGATTATAAAGACAATCAGAAAATTGAACTGGATCCTGAAAAGATTGAGTACAATCCTGCTAAAAGACAGATCGCGAAGCTTTTGTTAAACTCGCTCTGGGGAAAGATGGCACAGCGCTCTAATCAACTCACTACGACCATAGTCGGGACAGCTGAAAAATTCTTTGGTTTTTTGTTCTCTAGCAAATTCACAATTGCAAATTTCCAATTTCTCAATGATACAGTCGCAATCGTTCAGTGGCGTTATACCTCCGGGTGCATTCTACGGCCGGGAGATGTAAATATCTTCATTGCAGCTTTCACGACTGCATATGGGCGTCTCATGTTATATAACGAATTAGATCGCCTGGATGATCGCGTGTTGTATTATGACACAGATAGTATAGTACATGTAAATTCTCCTCATCACAGCTACCAGCCAAAGCTGGGTGTTTACTTGGGGGAGCTGACATCAGAGTTAGATCCTGGTGACAGCATCATAGAATGGGCCTCTGCAGGGCCTAAAACATATACGTATCTTACAAAACAAGGTAAAGTATGTTTAAAAGCTAAAGGGATTACACAGAATTTTGAAAACTGTAAACATGTGAACTTTGACAGTATCAGACAACTGGTTGAATGCTACATCCAATCTCCAGACCCACGGCGAGAAATTGTCACCCATTACAATAAAATAACACGCAACATCAAAGGGTTTGAGCTTTGTAATAAGCCACGGGACATCAGATTTAGGGTTGTATTTGATAAGAGGCGTTTGCTCCCCAGCGGTAAAACACTTCCATTTGGTTACTAAAACCAAAAACACTCATTCCTACAGTGTGCTATTCCTACAGGATGCTAATACAAGGGTTCTATTTGTTTATGAGGGTGTAACCTGATGCTTTAAAATAGAATCTTTCTATTACCTTTTTATTGTATTTTTAAGAAATATGTATTACCATATATATTCTCTATATATTCTATATCACCATCTATATTCTCTATATATTCTATATTCACTACTATTACTGTTTCTTTATTTTTTTTTAGAACATTAGCAGTCTGTAGAGTCTAAGATGTAACCATTGTATCATGAATTTATATATGTGTAGTACCCAGATGTCTCCAGAAGGGGGAGGCAATGTTCTACTAATTCACATGCTGGTTGTGAAACAAAATGTGTGACACCCTACATCCATCACTCTTCATGCATTGTCATGTTATCGATGTAGAGATGTTGTCAACAATGTATTATGATTGTAAAATATTGTTGGTATTAAAAAAACAAAAAAAACAAGATCTTCTTATCCAATGAATAAAATAAAATAAAACTTCACCCTGTGTTCCCTTGTCACTCTGTAAAAACCTGGTTTAAGTAAAGGAGTCTGAGTTGTGTCTGTCTGAGAGAGAAAAATGACTGAAGTAATTTTTGATCCACGTTTTCAGCTCCCTTTTACAGCTCTTGTGGTTGGTTCTAGCGGGAGTGGGAAAACTGTTTTTGTCACAGAGCTGCTTAAAAACCAACCTCAGGTGTTTTCCAGGATTCCGGATAAAGTTGTCTGGTGCTACACATCGTTTCAACCCCTGTATGAAGCTCTACAAGAAAACTGCAACATAACTTTTATTGAAGGTTTACCTAAATCTTTAACGGATGAAAGCATATTTCCTTCAAATCAGCATACACTTCTCGTGCTCGACGACTGTATGATGGACGCGGGGAGTCATGATGAAATATTGAAAGCATTCACGCAGTACCGCCATCACCGGAACCTCTCTGTATTATATCTCATTCAAAATTTGTTCCATCAAGGAAGACACTCACGATCAATCAGTTTAAACGCTAATTATATTGTGCTCTTTAAAAATCCTCGTGATAAGGCTCAAATCAGGATTTTAGCACATCAAATGTTCCCTGGGCAAAAACGATTCTTCCTCGAGAGCTATGAGGATGCAACCAGAGAGCCTTATGGGTATTTATTGATTGATTTAAGACCCGATTGTCCAGAACATTTTCGTTTGCGGACGGGAATACTTCCATCTCAGTGGCCTACTGTTTATTCACCAAAAAACTGAAACTATGTCACAAAGGATAAAAAGGAATCTGCCTATTTTGAGAGCTTTAGTCGCTCTAGGACCTAAGGAGCGTAAAACGTTTCTTTCTCACAGCTCCGAAGATTTTATAAACACTTTATGTGAGATTGCCTTGAACGTGTTGAAGGGCACTATACCGCTCACATCTGTCCAATATACCAAATTGAAAAAGCAGAGAAAACTTATTAAACTCTTTGCAGACAAGAAGATCAGTATTAAGAAGAAGCGTAAAGCGGTGCGACAATCAGGTGGATTTATTCTTCCTCTCCTATCAGTGGCGTTACCATTCCTCAGCAGTTTGATTACCTCTGGAAGAAGATAATGGCATCCTTCAACAAAATGTACATGCTTTCACCTGAACACTTCAATCGTCTAACTCAGAAGACTCATTCGGACAACATAGGTGAAACGGCGCAGCGCTCATTGGAAGGTAAAATGGAAACTCTGCTGAAACGTCCAGACCTTAACTCCTATGATAAAGTCAGACACTACAATGACTTGCTGCAAAGATATCTAAGTTTAGTCCGAAAAGATGAACAGACAGGTCATGAGATTGTCTTGAAATTCCCGGAGAAAACGAATGAAATACCTGCTGATGGAGAGCCGCTACAAAATGAACTACATCTACAGGAAGGTGATAACACTGCTGTTCAAAAAGAGGATTCCATGCATGAAGTTCTACAGCATATAGCCCCACGTGGAAAGAAGAATGCGGTCTATATTTTGCAAAGACTCCATGATTCCAGTGATTCTATGAAATGGGATCATTCATCAGGAGAGATCATTATCAGAGGAAGGAGGATTAAGGGTTCACATATTACGGATTTAATGAAGACTTTAACCATGCCAAAAACTCGTACTGAAAATCTGCCACGGGGATGGGATAATTTCTTAAATATTATTTCAGAATTAAATATACCCTTGACCAGTATAACTAATATAACAGCCCGGAATCGAATCCGAGAGCTTAAAGATGGTTCTGATTCTAGCAGTGGGAGAAGAAAACATCATATAGCTGCTAATCTATTCAACACCCCCGTCATACCAGAGACCACGAAGGATCCATCCTACACAAGACGTAGTATGGAAACATCATTGACACCATTAGCGTCAACCCCTTATAACCCTCAGACTAATTCTCCTTACAGGGACTGGTTGGATTTCAGAAATTAAATGAATCACTCTTGTAAACAGTATGTTCATCAATAAATGATATATTTTATTACAATGGATAAGGGTATGAGTCAATTTTCATTTCTGACATTCATAACATTCATTAAATAATTTTAAAGAGCAGGCATTTTGAGTATAGGTCTTAACAGATTTTTGCCGTCGAATACATTTGCTATATTTTCTCACAAACTTGGTAACAAGGACATCATTCTTTTTTAAATTATTAGAATAGAGTCCCATTGCTTCAGGAAAAGAGAGTCCTTTAAAGCGTTGACAGAGGAAGAATATTACATGAGCACCACAGGTTGATGTCATATCATCTTGAACTTGCATTTTACTGTACTGTATTTCAAAACCATTTTGTGCTAAAAACTTCATGAATGTCCGAGGATAGAGGGGAAAGGTAGGTGGATTTCCGTATGAGTCAAAAAAGCAGGACTTCCTCTCTTCAACGTCCAGCACGATTCCAATCCAATGCTCTCCTTCTCTGGTGCTATCATGGGTGTTTGCCACCAAATATGAAGGCTTTGTATCGATTTTTGAGGGTAACTGGTCTGAAGCCCATACACCCCCGAAAGATCGTCCCATGAGGGGTTCCAATATAGAGGCAATTTGAAGGTTATTCATTGAGGCTTCTTACTTTAATGTTTTTTTATTTTTTACATGTCCAGCAGAACTTGTCTTTTAGAATTTATTTCTAAAACGGTGTCGAAGGATGAATACACAATTAAGGTCATGGTACGTGCAAGAGGCTGTCTGAAGCGCAAGTCCAGGCGACAGGTCCCATTGACAGCGGGGGAGAGAGCTCCTCCTTCCAGCTCGTCGTCCCGGGACAGATTGAGCATAAACAGGGAGTAGCCGTTTTCAAAATCCTCCCTGTTAATACAGAGTGGTGCGTCCTTCAGATGTCTGTTTGTTGCGAGGTACAGATTGTAAAACTCTCTAACCGTATGGTGGTTTGGAAAGTTTGGTTGAAACGGTTTGCTAGGTATATGTCTTCCGTTGACCCCCAGGCTCAGATATTCAAGATCACAGTGTTGAAATCTGAAAAAATAAAACAAAAGATTATCTATGTGTTCACGTTCATATAATGTTTTTTAATCAAAAATAAAATCATGGAAAAAAGTGAATTACCTGAACGGGTTTAGATTGCGGGCTCCCACAAACGCTGCATGATCCACTAAGCCGACTACAATATACCTTGGTAGACGCCCTATAAACAAATTATCCTGCGAGCATACGCTTGTCTGGGCAGGGAGTGTGTAATTTTTAACAGATATACGGCTTAAAGGGTACAAGGCGTTGGATTTCATGAGAGCTGCAGAATGTCCAAGCATGACAGGCGGTGATACTTCGACTTTTTTTGCGAAAATGCTGGCTGATAAAATTTTTAATTCATAGCCTTTATCAGCGGGACACATCAGGGAGAATGCGCTCTTGGCTTTGACTAGTTTCAAACGCACATCTACATTATTGAGCATAAGTCTTTCGGAAAAAAATAGATCTGTATGCAGTGGTCCCAGCAGCGTAAATTCCTTCGAAGTTTGACAGTAACGCCCCCGTTTAACAAGGCCTTTGTTCCCTCCGTCGTCAGCAATCGATACCGCATCCAGGTCCCCTGTATCTTTATACCAGAGGGCAGCGGAAAATTCGCTCTCCAATGTTGCTTGTGAATAATTTAGCAAAGTTTCAATAATCGCTCGATATGGGTGTGTTGCAGAGGATGAACTTATAAGTTGATCATTCAGGCTGACATCTATTTGCGAAAATATAGTATTCAGAGGATACTGAATAATTCCGCATGGATTATCATTGGTCAAATCCGTCCCGTCAGCCTTTGTAATCTTAAGTCTTAGATACAGAAAAGTAGAGTTTAAGTCTAAATACAGATTGCCGTTCCCGGGTATTAGAAAGTCAAGGACGTCCTGGTCACTTATGGCATTTAAAGGGTTAATCTCCACATAATTGGTCTGGTCTATTGATAACTGCATCATGGGCGCGGTAAAAATATCGAGTTCGGATTTCGTACACTCTGCGGAGAGACGGTGAGTTAGAGCCATTGTTGCAGATGTTTAAAAGATACTCTGGCCTCCAACCTGTCTAACGCTTCGTCGTTTCTTGTAAGAGTGTGAAGCCCTTCTGCGTTTTCTCGGCTTTTTATATGTGGTAAGAGGTCGTGCAGCGAGAGATCTTTTCCGACGTCTTCGTGCTAGGCGGAGTAGTCCGGAACCTTCCTGCTTATTCGACGCCCCCTCCGAACCTCTCATCAAACGACTTGTTACAGATCCAACCACGTCCGATGCGATACCTTTCGCAGCTGTTTTCAAGTGTGGCTTTGCAAGATTAGCACCCCTTTTAAGAAAAGGGAGGACAAATCTGAAGGCTCTACTCAGCATCGATCCTAAACCTCTACCATAAACAACAGGTGCTCCTACAAATCCTGGCAGCGTCCCATGCCCAGCCTGATTCGTATAATACGAAACAAATCTTTGATGATCCATATCAAGCGTTGTTGTTGTTGTTATTGTTGTTGTTTTTTTGTTCTTCTTCTTTTAGATGAGAGAGCTCGTTAGCGGACGAAAATGGAGTTTGCAGATTGTTTTCCCGTAACTGAACCGAACGAGTTCATTCAAATCTGTCTTGAGCTGAATCTGTATATCCTGTAAGCGCTGCTTGTTTACTCCGACGTAATGTGGCTTGTCATATGACAGAGTGATAACATCTCCGTAGGAACCTTGTATTTTAACTATCCTAAGAAGGGGGACGGTATAATTGCCAATATGCTGCATGTCCATTATGTTTGTGTAGACCATTATATTATATTGACCCGCATGGATATCATATGGATGGGGGATCGCGGTGTTGTCCTTAACAGCATACCATTTCATTGGTACAACCCCTAGCATATAGGCTAGAGGCGTTCTAAATCTTATAGAGTATTTACCTTTGCCGTACATTATCACCCTTTTCTGTACAGGATTGTGTGAGAATTGGAAATCAAATCCTGATTTTCGAGAACGCTCATTAATTTCCCTTATTATTCTTTCTATATTATCATAATAGCCAGTTTTAATTTTCTGATAAAGTGGTGGAAACTCTTCTGTATCGTTATACAGCGTATTATCTTTAACATCATAAGCAGTTTCCGTACTTACAATATTATTCCAGCTATGGCAATACATAATTTCAGCCAATGCTACCTCGTAAGGTCCATCTAATTCTATAGGTTTTGACAGAGACACCGTATAATCCGAGCTATTGTTCTCCGGATAAATATCATGACACGCATTTGAGGGCAGCGTTATATAGAAAGGCTTCCTCTCTTCCATCCTTCTCGCGAGGGTGTTTTTCTCCAAGTGTGTCGAATAAGATGAAAGCGGTTACTTTTCATCTATGTTTTCACATAGATTTTTTTTCTTTCTTCTTTTTTTTGTCTCCCAGATTTACAATGTCTTTAGAAGGTATCCAGCTGTTAAACTGTGAGGGCCATCCTTGCCACTGTACTAAAACCAATTTTCGCTTTTTTTCCAAGACTCTTTCTATCCGGAAAACGTTACTAGGGGAGATCTTGACCTTTTGCATTTCCGCTTCATAGAATGTACCATTGAGAATCTCATTCTTCGTATCCCTCAATTTATACACCGGAGGGTTTCTGCGAATACATTCATTCACTATAAAGTATTCGTCTGTAAATGATTGCTCATACTTCTTATCAAATACCCCCCGGTATTTTGAAATTCTGACAATATCACCCTCTTTAAATTTAAACATTTGTAATTCATTCTTTAGAGGAAGGCTCCCATATAAATTCTCAAACACTTTGAGGGTTTTATCATGTGTAACCTCAGACGGTTTCATTTTAATACTTGAGTGATAGGTATCATTATAGCTATCAAGTAAATCCTGAAGGATGTCAATATAACGCCGTGTATTTTTTGCGGTAAAATAGCGAAACATCCTAGTCTTCAAAGTCCTGTTGAAGCGTTCCACCACCGATGCTTTTAGATCACTCCCCGTCGCAAAATGCACGATGCCATGTCTCTTCATCAATTTCTCAAATGTCCTGTTAAAGAATTCTTTTCCGGCATCTGTCTGGATTTTGATAGGTAATCCACTGTCTTGAAAAATCGTAGTAAACGCACTAGCCACTTCCACCGCGCTCTTGTTTCTCAACGGTTGTGCGTAAGCCTTTTTAGAAAATACATCTATAACCGTAAGTAGGAATTTAAAGTTATCATTGTATTTTGACAGCGATGTCATATCGCAAAGATCAGCCTGAAATTGGTACAAGGCCCTGGGAACAAATACACGATTTCTTCTGAATGTTTTTCGGGCGGGCTTGTGTAAAGTATAAGCTTCTTGACCTGATAACCACTCTCTGACTTGATCATTGCTGAGTTTTTTCCCTGTTTGATCTTGAAAACCTCTTTGCAGTCTTTCAGCTCCCCCATAAGATCCAGGGTTTGATGGGTCATAATATACACTCCTCAATACACGTTCTGTGTTCTTTGAAGCCATGTTGTCACTGTCTGGGTTCAGACAGAAGCAGAATACATATACTATACGTATTCTGAAAAAAGCAAACAAAAGTTTCAGGATATATAGTGTTTTTTTTATTACATTATCTCCATAACTTGGTATAAAATCATAATACCTTTTTTTTCGATTACACACGCATGCATTTTGATCATTACACAATCAATATCAATAGGATGCCTATTCTTCAGTTTAAAAACAGCCGCATCAACAACTAGACAGTACAAACAGAAGAGGTGTTGTTTTTCAAAGGTCCCTTCTAACATACAGTCCAGAATTTTACATACAGTATTTTCAAAAACATTGGTATCATGTGAAAGCTTGGTCATCAAATCCCTCCATTGATGACTCTCTCCCATTTCTCTGACTAACATCATATTATGTTCAAAACGTTTTAAGCGATCTCTATTGACAGTCATATATGTACTGTATAATGAAGGATCATTGACAAGATTAGCAACGGCATGTTTTATAAGAGATGTATGCTCCCGGATCACAAAACGCAGAGCCAGGGATTTAAAAAAAGCTATGAAACAATTCCCCATTGTCCTAAGAGAATAAAAAAAAAAAAACAGTCTCTCTCGTTGTGGTGTCAGATGTAGGCTCACGGTGTCAGAAGAGGTCTTGCTCAAGGGGTGTTATTCCAGAAGGTGCGCAGTTCGTCCATCAGATCTTCATTGACCTTGTATTCACCGTCTCCAACCACTTCAGATGTGATTTCATTCAGTCTATCAACAATCTCGTGACAAACCCGCAGTTCATGCAGAAAAGCTTCCGAAGCACCCTGCACTCTTGAAGGGGTAGCAACGATGCCTTGAGATTCCAAAACACGTATGACCCCTGGAATAAAGCGTTCGTTCCACAATTCTTTCATCAATTCTTCGAATTTGAAGGAGACATAACCATTCTCAGCTGGGTACAGACATGGATGTTGCATCTGGCTCGGGTGGTCAATAAGACAACCGTTGCACTCCCTCCTCTGCATTCGTAGTATCACTTCGCCTATCAGAGTCGTGGTGCAGGCTTTTATAATGTTGAGAAAAGTAAAACTGAGCAGTCCATCTGGTTGGTCCAGAGTCAGGGGGGAGTTCAGAGGAGAAGGCATGTCTCCCGGTGAGGAAGGAGGGGAGGGAGGCGGAGTATTGAAGAACATCGGTGACGACGCCGGGGAATCTCCGCCCATCAGACGGTGCAACTCTTCTTCTTCCTCCGAATCAGAGAGGCTGTGAGTTGTATTGAGAGGATGGTTTGCAGCAGGGCTCTCCATGATGTTATCTGGCTTTTTTACTGCGTAAAAATGGCATGAGTCTCTTTTGAATCCGTCTCTTTTATCCTTATGTTGTGACGAGGAGGAGGAGTTAGGTCTATGGGGAAGGCGTGGCATGGGCGGTATGGGAGGAGATCTTCAGAATGGGGGGTGACAGGAATTTGTTAGAGACCCAATCTACTTGCGGAGGCGGGGCTTGACGACGGTGGAGGGGAGGGAGGGGGGTGAAGTTCTATGATGCCCCATCTGATTTCACACCATCTGATTCCAACCCTGATTCCGGCTCATCAATCTCTCCATCCGACACTTCCATCTTCACAGTGGTGAAAAGCTGACGTCTGGGTTTCTTTGGGGTCGGGTGGCTGAATTCCATAGGATTCTTTCGGGGTTTCTTTGGAGTGGTATAGCCGAATTCTGTAGGGGTCAGAGCATATGTAGAAGCTGGATGGGCCTTCTTGAATCCTGAGGAATGCGGTGATTCCATGGTCAAAGGTACCGGCATTGAGCCCATTGTCGTAAGACAAGCCGGAAGCTGTGTCATGCGCTGCTCCAACAGATTGAACCTCCTCTTCTCCTTGTCATGGAGGAAGAAAACGCTAACTTCCTCCAGGACTTTGCGCAGGACCCATAAGTCTCCAGTGCGAACAGCTAGATGAATCGGAAAAAATGTTTCCTTCCCCATCACTGTTTTAGGTTTTTCACAGCTCATTCCCAGAGAACCATATCTCACCAGCATCCATGCGTAGGCTCTTGAGCAGTCAACGATGAAGGCCTCGTTCAGCAATGGTCCAAGTCCTATCGCTGCCGGGCGAGATGCATCCGCACGAACCACCACGGAAGGCTTGACATATCCGCCATCTTGATACGCCCCTAATTGAAGGTAACTGATGAATTCACACATCACGCCCCTCAATCTCTCTATTTCAGATGCATACACTCTCAGCGAGCGGGTGCCCAGGTCAGAGGAGTGCTCGCCATCTTCCAATGTATAAAGATCTACAAATGCTGGAGCCACTGACGGGGATGAAAAGGAACACCCTAATTTAGCTCCATTAGACATCTCCCATTTTCTATCGTGAAAAGATGACATCTTGCCTAACGTTTTGACTGCCTATCTTCTCCTCAATGTCTACCTCCTTCTATACTCACTCTTATAAAAGGTTAAAAGCTCCACCCCCTCCTCCCCAGATAATCCAATCAGAGAGGTTCAGATTTAAAAACCCTCCCCCTTAACTAAACTGAATCTAAAAAAACGTTAAGAAGAAGGGCGTGACTTTTTTTTAAAAAGCCGATGCTGTTATACGATCGGCTAAATCCTTCCTCCCTATCATCTGTAAAACCTCCACTGTTTTGGCTTTGACGTTTTTATCGCCGTAGTTCTTGCACATGTGTTCTAAAGTGTCCAGGACGTCAGCCTTCTCCAGACGGCTTGAGTTTCGCATGAACCATTTGAATTTTTTGAACTCCTTATCATCCAGATCCTCTAAGACCTTCATCAACGTTATACAGTCGCACTCCATCACTGGTTAAGACATACACATATCCTTCCACACACACACACTACCATGGGTCTCATGTTTTATACCTCCCAAAAAAATTTAACAGATCCACCCACTCCACCCCCTCTTGGAACAGATCCATACAGAACACTCCGCTCCTCCCCCTTGGAACAGCTCCATACAACAGGCAACCACAGGTCGTCTGAGGACGCATTTCATCCACGTAGCATAGGCCCGGATCAAAAAAAGACATATGGACGGGGACAGGGAGGTGGGAAGGGAGGAGGGAGGGGGGGAGGGGAGGGGGGAGGAGGAGGAGGAGGAGGGGGGAGGGAGGGGGGTCTGGAACAGTGCCATGGAACATTCTAGAACATAGAACAGAACCACTTCCGGTGATGTAATCAGTGCCACGTCTACGAGGAGGCGGGACTTCCGGTTTGGATGTGTGCCAAAAGCAATCAATCAAAAAAGTGACACTTGGTGGGTTTCTTATTCTCTCTATTGTCATTTACATTTTCAGTGAGCAGCTTAGTACAGAAGCTAACTTGCCGTTAGCTAGTCACTAGTGACAGTTACAGCGCTACCACACACTAGCTTGTTCGCTAGCTAGCTAGCCTAGCACAGGTATAGCTAGTAGCTAGTAGCTAGTAGCCAGCTTTGCAAAATCCAGATGCGCAGCCGTCAATCGGCAACAAAAACCATCATCAGTCATTCTTGCGAATAGTGCTAATTCTCCATAGTATAATGATGGAATCATGTGTTAAATAAGCTATGGCAATGCACAATGAAATGCAGCCAGTTAAATGCATAGATATATATAAAGGTGGACGGTGCTGCCACACTGTGGACAAACAACTGTGGTTGCAGGACCCACCCCAAAAAAACATGGATCCAATAATATGACAGAGAAACTTAAAAAATAAAGTAGTGTTCAACATTATTTCGTGTTTTTTTCCAGGTGCAGAATGAGAGGTTACCAGATGGAGTCAAATAGATCTACTTGATCCTTTCTGATATATCTAATCCTCTCCACTTCAAGGGTACTGACAAGATCAGCAAGCACACACGCACACATATTGCTCTGCCTGTTATCTTTTTTGTTTTGTTTTGTTATTGCACTTAAACATTTAAACAGTGTAGGTCTGGTGAACTCGGGTGAAAACACTGAGGGAGAAGACGTTGCTTTCGAGCTCAATGCTCATTCCTCTCAGGTGTGTGATCATGTGATCTGAGGGTGCCTCACTTCCTCCTATAACTTCAGATTCCCCTCCCCCACCATCACAACAGGAAGTGTTTTACAACATTAAAGTACAGGCACAAATACACAGAGGCACACAAAATACCATCTGAATCTCACCTGAGCATTTACAGCTCAGAATCGACAGAGGCACAGCCAACAGCATGTTAGAAAATCTGTCTGAATATAATTGTGGAATATGTTTAAGTGACTTCTAACTGAATGCCCTCATTGCATGTATAATATTGCTCTGCCTATTATATTTTTGTTTTGTTTTCCAATTTGTTACTTATGGGAGAGAAAACAATTACCTGTACAAATTAATTACAAGTTGCAAACACATATTCTATGCCCAAAGAGCATATTATTTTAAAGTGCAAAATGCCTTTGAACAGGGAAGCTGTGGCTCAGGAGGTAGAGTGGATCATCCACTAATAAGAAGGTTGGTGGTTCGAATCCCAGGCTCATCCAGTCCACATGTCGAAGTGTCCTTGGGCAAGATATTGAACCCCAAATTTCTAAACAGGGCTTGTGCCTGACTGGCCTGTTCAATAATCCATCTATGAGTTTGTAGTCTGCTGCTGGTGTTTATAGTGTGCAGTAAACTGAACTGAACAGACTGTTACTCCAAGAGGCACTGCAACATAGCAAAACTACTGACACTATCTGTCTCTCATTCAATTCAAAGTGAATTGGCATTAAAGATACAGCAGTATCTGTTGCCAAATCAGATACATTGCCAAATCAGATACAATCAGATACAAATCATTTACATACATAAATGCATACATACATACATGCATGCAATCTCATATGATCGGCACATGAACAACAATCTTCTTTACTGGAGAGCATCTGCCATGTCAGCTCGGTTACTCACCTGACCGTAGCATTAGGGATTAAGTAGTTATCCATCGTTGTGCTCTGGATATTTAGTTTTTAGACTTTAGTTATTGACTAATTAGCTTAATTAAACTTAATATAATAAATTAATCCAACATAATATGGCGTGGTCCAACATTAGCAAATGTGGTCATTTTCTAATAATCATGTCAGAGTGGTAGTATGTTATTATTAGCAGTATTATCTGGCATTACTCAGTTGTAGGCTATTGTAGTATGTGGTTAGCCTGGGTAAACCCAGCCTTCAACGTGATGTCACAGGCTATGCCTGGTCACGTGGAGGCTGGGTTTACGTGAAGGCTGGGTAAACACCACACAGCTGTGTGGTGTTTAATAGGACTCATTGGAGTTGGTAGGATTGTCAACCAAACCTACATTGGCTCGGTGACAGAAATCTTATCATACTCCTTCCTTAGAAATTGCAGTTTTATGTGACAGCAGCAGTGATTGGACACCAACAGCCCAGCAGCCAACCAAAACTGTCTGCACATTGTTTGACTGCTAGCCCTCAACACATCCTTATGACAGTGAGTACTGTGAAAAAAATCTGTCAAGTTCAAGTTGTCCTAGACTTTGTACAGTAATAAAGGAAATCAGGCACAAGATTGGTTGGCAATATGTAAGTATATTTTATTTACAGTTGTTTAAATATAAACAAGATGATGCAATGCAAGATCTTTAATTTAGGAGGTAAGAAAAACAAGCATAACTAAGGCGAGACACTCCAGGTGAATAGGGTAAAAAGAACATTTTCTTTCTCATACTCCAGCCAGAAATCTCCACTTCAGTAGCATTTACATACTCCAAACATTACAGTTTTATTCCCAACTATTAAAAAAATCCATATCCATAATGTTATCAAAATCATTCATAGCATGATTTATATAACATTTTTATTCCTAAAAACATGTGCATTTTTAGCTGCAACCAGCAGTCACTCTGTTGGTTGGTCCACAAAAGGTGCATTTAGGAAATGCACACATCTAGTCACAGCTATTGCGAATTCACACTTTTTTTTTTTATGTTATGACTGTTGACAGTATTTTCTGATTTAAAAAGATAAAAAAGAGATATCCAAATTTCCCTCTGTAAAAACTGTTGGCTATGTCAACAAAATGAAACAATAATTTTGAACCTGGCTTTATCCAATGTTCAGATTTCTGTTCTGGAAATGTATGCAAATTAGCACGTAATTAGATAATGCATTTGCATATTTAAACATGACATTTCAGAAAACCTGTCATACAAAAATACATTTCTTAATGTAAGTAATCAACTGGGGAGATTTCATGGTGATAGCGATTAGTTAAACCTTTTACCCTATTGACCTGGGGTGTCTCGCCACCTCCTTTCAGGAGCTCTGTGTGTGTGTGTGTGTGTGTGTGTGTGTGTGTGCGCGTGCGCGTGTGTGTGTGTGTGTGTGTGTGACAACTATGTATGTGTGAAACATTGGCATAAGACATTCTCTGCTGCAGTCATAATACAAGCGCAATACAATCTTGCCAACCCCATCTATATCAAACCTGATTCTATTTACATGGCATTCAACATACTGTAAGTGCTTCAGTAACACGCATCCAAAAGGAAATTAAAGCACTGATAATTACACATAAGCATGCATAGGCCAGAACATGATTGGAAGCAACTTTTCAATGATAACAGTTTCCATTTAGAAAACAAAATTATATTTTAGCGTTTTGTGTGTTCGTGTAAAAGTGTGGTTATTTTCCATGTAAATAGTCCACAGATATCAGATATGTTTTGAACAAAGATCAAATGAAAAGTAGATTAGGAAAATTAAAACTCCACAACAGTGGAATAGTCATCAATATGTAAAGGTGTTGCATGATTCTCTTACTCATTAGTCCGACTGATGTCATTCCGAGCAGTTCTGTTGTAGTTTAATGCAAAATGTCGTGTCAGTAACTGTTTTTCATGGGTGCAGTTTCAGTTTTGGAAACCCCTCTGCATAAAGTGCTATGCAGTGCCATACCAGAAAGGATATGATTCAACAAACGCCAGTGGTTTGGTTTCTCATCTCCAGAGAATGGGAAAAGGCCTGTTTTTGCATCTAACCAAGACATGGACACAAACTTGCAGCGCTTGAAGGGGCTGCAAGTTGAGCTATGTTCCCAATTCACTCAGGTTCCTTCATGCAAAAGTTCTCCAAAGGGCAAACCCCGAGCGAAGCAATGCTGCACAGGAAGAAGGTTTCAAACCGGAGCGTGGCAGTGCTGCACAGGAAGAAGGTTTTGCATGAACGACCCAAGTGCTGGTTGGGTGAAAAACCTGGCCCTCTGATGCAACCCCTCGAGACTGGAAATGAGAGACTGCGGAAGGAGAGAGGGAGAGAGAGGGCGTTCCCAAACATAATATGGCTTATGGCAAGGACTTAAGAGTCTCAATGTTGTTATACATCAAAAATATTGTCAACGATTTCATGATACTGCATATTGTTGAGTGAAACCTCATATATTTACCTACTTATCTCATATTATAAATAGCGGTAATGATTAAACCAGTCCCCACTAGGCATTGTGTGAGCATAGTGGAACAATTAGTTACCTTAATGTGTGAGTTTTTAAGAAACTGAGGCTAGTTCTCACTGGACTGAGCAAAAGCATGCATTTGGCAGATACGCTAAAAAAGAAAAACAAACAAATAAATAAATAAAATAATGGGGTAAAATGTATGATTCCAACAACTTCAAAACAAACAACCATAATGAAAAATAGCTGAAAAAAATCTGAACAATCGTAATGTAGAATGAAAGTATAGCCTAGATAAAGCTCTCAGTTGCTCCTATTCATATACAAGAACACACATGCTTCCATCTTCACTGGTAGATAAAATTAGTCAGAGAAGTTCATATCCTCATCAGTAGTGCTTCCCAATTAGAGAAATAGCATCTAAAAAGTTTAAATAGATGTAGATAAAAACACATTTACTGCTTAATAAAAAAATACTGAGGTTGATATCCACTGAAGCTTACAGTACATATTGTATTGCAGTATATGTTGTTTAGAAAGAATAGGTAATATTATGGTATAGTTGTAAATGATATGTCAACAGTACTTGCACCAAAAATGGTTTATCCATAAACAGAACCTAACTAAACTGGCTTTGCTAAAGTAGTACAGCTGATCAGGTAGATATAATCGAAAAGTAGTAACATCAAACATCACAATGCCCTCTGTAAGTAAATTTCTGTGACAAAAAAAACAAGGTTAAGTAAGTTTCCTAAGAATATACAGAAGGAAAACATTGTGTGTGCCTGATGGGTTTGTCTATGCATGCTCGGGGAGCCTAGAAATATCTACCAGCCAGATAGTTCTGGCTTCACAAGGTGCAAGAACAGTGTGTCAGCCGCTTCTCCGGCTAACGACGTGGCGTCCTCAAAGCTCCACTGGACAGGCAGTGAAATGAAAACTTCAGCAACGAAGGATCCATGACACGGTGAAGGGAACCAGGAGAAGCCTCTCTCCCTCTCCTCTGTGTCCTCTCCTCTCTTTCCCTCTCTCCTCGGTCTCCCTCTTACACCACTGTGCTGACAGACGGGTCGGACAAGTTGAGTTGTCCCGTGATGTCAGTGGGTGGGTACTGCTGCAGAGAAAGGGGGGAAGGAGGAGGGGACAGACATAACAGGAAGTCATTTCTGGACTAATAACTTGAGCAGCATGTGGCAACTAGCCTACTGCTATTATTTTAACAAGCACTGTTATTATTTTAAAGGGACAGTTCAGCCCCAAATCAAAAATACATATTTTTCCTCTTACCTGTATTGCTATAAAATGGATCATCTAGATCGTTTTGGTGTGGGTTGCCAAGTTTTGGAGACATCGGCCGTAGAGATGTCTTCTCTTGAATACAATGGAACTGGATGGCACTCGGCTTGTGGTGCACAAAGCGCCAACTCAGAAATCATGACCGGCTTACTGAAGATAATCCACAGACCTTGTTGTGAGCAGTTGCATGTAGGGACTATTTTCTACACCTGCTATCTTAGTTAGCTATTTTCTTTCGACCGAACTACACCTGCTAGTTACTATGGTGTAGTTTGGTCGAAATAAAATAGTTCCTACATGAAACTGCTCACAAGAAGGTCTGTTGATTATCTTGATTAACCGGGTCATTATTTCTGGAAAGCGACATCGCTGTTGATTTGTTCAAATGTACTTTTTTTTTGCGTTTTGAGCACCACAAGGCGAGTGCCATCCAGTCGAAGTTCCATTGTGTTTGAGAGAAGGCAGACATCTCTAAGGCCTCTATCTCCAAAATTCAGCAACTCGCACCAAAATGATCTAGATGGATAAACAGCACTACAGGTAAGAGGAAAAATATGTATTTTTGATTTTGGGGTGAACTGTCCCTTTAAAAAAAAAAAAAAAAAAAAAAAAAAAACACCTGTGCTTCATTTCCATGGAAATTGAGAAGCAGATGGGTTCTGTAACCCCTCTCGGGCAGACCATCGTTTTGGATTCTCGGGCAGACCATCGTTTTGGATGTCGTCTTTGTTTTTTGGTTTGTTGTTGTTGTAGTTTTTCCCACTTTATTTTGGATCACTGATTTTTTTTAAGCAGGTCGCAGTTCTGCCTGAGATGGGTTACAGGTTGTTCCTACAATGGAGTAGAGGTAAGGTCCTGAAAGTCTAGACAACAGCAAATTTGAATCAGGCCAGCTACAGTGAAAGCATTTCTTTTCCAGCCTTACAACATGACTGGGTGATCATTTCGAGCCATGGATCAAAGGGACAGCTCATTTTGTATGCATGCAGACAGCAGCTTTGGGGAAGAAGATGACTTTTGACTGAGCTTCACTGCATTGTGGGCTGGTTCCAAGTGCTGTGCTGGTGGACTCTTACATCCAGTCCCTATATCACTATGCTTTTCCAAAGCAGAGTGCAGTGGTAATAGTGCTGAGAAGAGGGAAAACCAGTTTCCATGCATACAGGTGCTTAGTTACTATGGCGACAGTGGTTTTGCTATTATCTAAGCCAAAGTCTTTTGACGGTGTAGTCTGCTTTGGGTGTGATAGCAGTAAGCCATATCTTTACAATGTCATGAGCAACAGTATAGAAATCCAATGAAACAATCACTCCTTATCCATTGTAAATATGGTTACATACAGATCTTGCAATATGCTACTTTTCTCTGCAAATTAAATCGCTGCCTCATATTTTGGAACACAGTGTGATCAGGGCGATCACACTATGTATTATGTCCGTTATCATCCAAGAGATTTCCAACATGCCAATCAGAATCCATTTCTCATTGCCTGGATTCTCACTCGCAATATTACGTTGGAAAAATCGGTTTCGTATCAAAACAGTATCAAAACACTTCTAATGAGAGGGGAATTAAAAAGGAGTCAATCGTGTCTCAGTGTACCCATCTGATATGTTATTTCTGTTCATAAATTATTTCAAATGAGCAAGATCTTAAGATTTAAGTGCCTCTCATTTTAAGCTGACATAGCCAATGCATTCAAGCATATGAACTTCATAAGCTGTTATGATGCAACTAACATGCTTCTTGATAGAGTCAACATCCAGACTTAGTATTCAATATGATTCCTAAGTAAACAGTCAGAGATGCCCCATATCCCCTTGACCCAAGAGTTGCATCATCATCATACAGTATGGCTTACAGCCCACATGGGGGGTCTCCTCACATCTTGTACCTTGAGGGCCTGCTATGAGTGTTGCCACTAACAGCGCCCCCTACTGGGCTCAAGTGGACCAGCAAAAGAGAGACACTTCACTGTCGTCACCACAACAATCACAGTTACTGGTTTTAAGGCTTAATTATCCAGTACATCTATTATGACACTACTTAATATATGGCATCTACAACTAGGCACAACGATTAATTCTACTACTACTACTACTACTACTGGACTATATCTATGACAGTTACAGTAATTGACATGCTTGTAGAGGGAGAGAGGAGCAGTGTGGCATGTGGGTGAGGGACACTGACACTCAAGTCCATTGATATCCATTAATATAAAATAAGAACATTTATATAAAATCAAAAATAATGGTCAAAGACTGGGGATGGTAAATCTTTCAATTAGAGCATCTTTTTTGATTGTGGTTACGTTAAGTCCTATGTTGTTTTTCCACTGAGGGCCTTAAGACTACGACTCCCGAACCAGCATCCAAACCCAAAATAATGGTGATACCACTCTTCTTCGCTTCAAACTTGACCAATTCTACCGAGAAACCTCCAGGGGAGAGCAACGGTGCTTCGGTTCAATGCAGAAACATCCATATAAGAAGACACAAGTTAACACAAAGAGAAAGAGAAAAAAGACAGGAGATCAAATAATAACACACAAATCTTATTGTGACCTTAGCTTGCAAAAGAAAGGCTACATCTCCCCTGAGAAACATGTTCAAAACATCATTAGTGCAAAAACTCTAAGGTATCTTATGTGATGGTCTGTGCTATCTCCAGAGATTATAGCTGTGATGGTCTGTGCTATCTCCAGAGATTATAGCTGTTTGTTTGTTTTTAGAAAGAGGCCCGTCTCAGATTTGGTCATCGGCCAGCTATGTCTGGCTGAGCAGCTGGGCACAAAAGAGTTTGGGTCACTGGTTTGTCAGAGCACTCCAAGCCTGTGGAGTACAGTCCCCCAACAGCAAAGAGTAGGGCTTTTCAATGAAACCTCACACTCTTATTGTGCTGCAACAAACAAGTTATGCGAAGACACAGAGTTGTAAATGGTGGATTGTTTTTCCTAAATAGATCCTATTTGTTTTTATTCCAGGCAACACAATGAGAGTATGAGGCTTGAAATGTACTCTTGGGCCCAAAAATGGCAATAATAATAACAAAACAAAAGAAGGCTGTCTTCCGCACCTGAAAACAGAGCCTTAAACAGGCATGCACAGTTCAGAGACAAGGACATTGGAAAAATAAATCCTTTTGTAGTTGACGACAATAATTATGACAAATAAAACATGACAAAGCAAAAAGTAAAGATTATAATAGAAATCCATGAGTATAACCTGAAATAGACATGTCGATAAGAATACAGATGTTAGTTTGTTCCCAGGAGGACCGGCCATCATGACTACCTTGGAAATGGATTTGGAAAATGACAGAACACCGGCGCATGCTTCCAAAAACCAAACGCAAAACAACCAACAGCTGAAATCGACAATAGGGAGTGCAGGATTTGAGCAAAGAAAAGATGGATAATATAAAGGATCAAGCAATCAAAATGATGGGACACAAACACAAATATACACAGACACACAACAATGTACACATACCCCCACGCACGCACGCACGCACGCACACACACACACACACACACACACACACACACACACACACACACACCACAACATCGCTGAACGGACACAATTGCCAGAATCCACGTCCAAACCAGAGGCAGGGAGGAAGAGCAGCCCAAAAACAGACACTGTGTAGCACCTAATCCCATCCCAGCTCCTGGCCTGGCCTGACCTGAGTTCCTGCACTGACGCCCACTGGCCTGTAGGGGGCAGTCACCTACAGATGCTGAATGGATGGCTGATCAATGGTGAACGGACAAGACATGTGGCAGAGGCCGCTGAGCCATGTAGAATGGGTTGAGTGGAGTATGGGGGTCTCTCGCGGTCAGATATGGGCATGTGGACAGAGAGGACAGAAGAAGAAGAACAGATATGGACATGAGGACAGAAGAAGAAGAAGAAGAAGGGGCGGAAAGTGAGGAAGAGGAGACAGAGGAAAAGAGAAGAGACAAGGGAAGATGTGGCGTCTTCGTCTCCTTACCGTGTCTTTGGAGGACCTACGTCTCTTGATGCTGGAGGCCAGGGTGGTACTGATGGACCTAAAAGAGGGTTTCTTTTTGGGGTCGGGCTCTGCTCTACCACTTTTCCTATCCTAAAATGAATATATGTAGAAGCGTTATTCATGTTCTGCAGCTAGGGGGCGACACCTTGGTTTCAGTCTCACCCATTCTCCCATCCCACCACAATAACCACCACCTCCCACCAACCCAACCCAATAAATTACTTAACCCCCCACCCCCCCCCCCCCAAGGCAGAAAATAGAGGGGGGGTTCGTGAAAGACAGACTAAATCTTTTGGAAATGTCAAAAGCTCAAAGAGGGAGGAAGACATGTAGCCTGGTCAAACCATAATGATCACATGACCTCATTCTGTTAGATGTAGCCTGGTCAAACCATCCTGATCATGTGACCTCAGTCCGGACTTCCACCCACCCACAGCCATTTCCACACATTAGAATGTAACCGGGCCAATCAGGGACTCTGTCGTAGTTGATGACGTAACCGGCCAATCAGGCAAAACAGTAATGGTGGATGCCGAAGCAAAGAGCGCAAATGTTAACGTTAGTAGAGTAAACACGTAAGTGCAGTTATTGCAGGAATAGACTTAATAACAACGATTAAATAAGAACATGAGTATGCACCAGTAGAGCTTCTTGCCGTTTTCGCTCTTCTCCAAACTGGATTTGGATTGGATTTGACGACACTGATTGGCTGAAATAGCTGTCTGTCGAGGCAAGTACTGAAATCGATGTGGGCGGGTGGAAGAGCAGACTTATACGTAGAGTGAAACAGAATGTGAGGTCACGTGATCAGTCTGTGTTAGATGTGGAAGTGGAAATAGTCTGTATACATTCTGACACGAGGGTTTCACTTATGGCATTTAGCTACATTTGTTTTTGCGACATATCACACTGGGACATATCACACTGGGACACAAGATGGCGTAGTAGTGCTCTCGTAATGCACTGACACATTCAAACACTCGCCCCCCCACAAATGCATTGGAATGGGTTGAGTGATGACTAGTAAGGATGTCATTGGGTGATACCTACACTGGACTACTTTAACCATCCACAGTATCCCACCTGCGCACTCGCTCTCACCTACACACACAGCATCAACCCCCCTTACCCCCCAACACACACACCCAGTCTCAGACAGGAAAAAGCATCAGCAGAACATTATGCCCAAAAAGTGACCTTAATTCATTACTAGAATCGACTATGTACTCTGTTCCAAGCTGGGTCAAAGCTCTGGAAAAAAATGTTTCAAATGCATTCATGTCAAAAACAAATTTTAACCGTATCCTTACTTTGGTGCCCTCCCTCCCTCATACCATCAGAGTGCCCCACAGCTACTCTCAGTCCTGTGTCTATAGCAGAGCACGATAACTGAGTGTTTGTGTGCAAAAAGCTCATATTAAGGTATTCTTACATCCTGAGTCTCTAGAGAGGAAGAGGGCTGCATAGGGGGAGAAAAGAAACAGTCAAATAAATATCCATCCTCTTGCTGTTAGATCGTTTATACTTTAAAGATCCTTAAGCAAAAGCCGAGTGGAACCAAGGAAGAGCGAATATGAAAACTAGCAAAGCAAACATCCACATCCAAAGCCAGGCAGGTATCAAACGTAGAGAAGCTTTCAGAGGCAGGAGAGCCATTAAAATGCATATCAAGGAGGTAAAACAACAACAAATCATTATGTCATCAATTAAAGCCAAATTAAAATCATTATACCTGATCATTGGTATAATGGAAATTCACCCCACACACAAGGAGATGAGGGGGTTCTTTTTGCATGGGAGGAAGGAGGCAAAAAAAATCTATTTCTAAATATGAAAGCATTGTAAAATAGGTGTAAATCAGGTGTAACTGTAAGATGAGCGAGATTGCTGCAGGGAGGGAGGCCCTTGGGGCTGGGCAGAGAGAGGCCCTTGGGGGCGGGGCAGTGTGGTGTGAATTTCAACATGCCAAAAGGGGAATGGATGGAGGAGGAATAAAGGAGATTTGAAAAGGTAGAATAAGTCAACACAAAACAAAGAGCATGACAAATCACTGGCCCCGCCCACATCCTCTCTCAGGTCACATGACTAGGCTCTTTCAGGTCACATGACTAGGCTCTTTCAGGGTGCATTTGAACCACCCATCGCCCCCGCCAACCACCACCCCCATTCTCTCAGCCCGGTATCAGGAGGGCAGCAACTATTAGCTGGCGTGGAGGATAGATGAAGGCTGGCAGAGGAGCGATGGGCGTGACATCACAGAGTGATGGGCGTGACATCACAGAGTGATGGGCGTGACATCACTCATTTTTAGTGCGGGAATAAATAAATAAATAAATAAAATGCTTTTCCTGTTGGAAGATGACATATCATGTTAGTGAATGGTCAAAGTCAAGTACCCCTGCTACAGTATAAGTGTGCTATAAATCAGGAAAAATCAATGCCCAAGTGACTTCGGGTCTCGGGTTCTTTGAATATGGCCGCCCTAAGCCCTGATGAGGTGCTGCGTTAGCACAGTCCCGGCCATGCAGGGCATGCTGGACTGTCAGGTGACGCATGGCGTGGGACCGTACGCCACCGCAGTGCGTCGTCATCCTACACCATCGGCATAGGCTTTCTGACACCTTGCTTTCATCCCAAAACTAACAGCAGTTTCACTCAGGTTCAGGTAGTGCACTTCTGAGTAACATATGTGGGAACAGGGGAAGCCAAAAGCCAATGTAGCCTCTCAGTGATGTGGTGGTAAAAAAAAAAAAGTCAGATAAACTGTCAGCTCCAGTCAGTGATCACAAGAGAAACCTATAACATACACTTCTAATGATACGATTAGGGATGTTCGATATTGGCTTTTTTACCGATATCCGATATCCGATAATGTCCAACTCTTAATTTCCGATACCGATATCAACCGATACCGATATAAGCGGGCTTTTTTTCCACCAAAATTTCACGTAACAAGTTACATAATGTAGCTTAATGTAGCTGAAGAGTTTAATATATAATATGCATGTTGTGTTAAAGTTGTGTTAGAGAAGCGAGCTTGTGACCAGAAGGTCGTCGGTTCAATCGCCGGGACCGGCAGGATAAATCTGGGTGGGGAAAGTGAAAAGGCAGCGCTTGCCCCTCCCTCATTACCACCACTGAGGTGCCCTTGAGCAAGGCCCTTAACCCCAACCGCTCCAGTGGACTCTCTCAGTGAGACTCCTCCCCCTGTATTTAAAAAAAAAAAAAAAAAAAAAAAAATCGGCATGAAAACCGATACCGATATTTTCCGATATCGATTTTTTTATGCTAATATCGGCCGATAATATCGGACATCCCTAGATACGATGTAAGTGTTATATATTATTAGTTATATATTTAGTTATATATTTATATAACATACACTTCTAATGATAGAGCTTTACCATGTACATTTATCCAATACATTATAGCAAGTAGTAAGTAGCATCAGACTGGGTTACAAGAAAGCTACATGAAAAGAGGGTCTTTTCAAATAAATTATATATTTAATATAGCATAATTGTATTTGTATGTTATTTTCTGGAAAAGGCAGAATTTTCACGCAACATCAGCTCTACAATTAATCAGTTGGATGTGCTAGTAAATTAATGCAAATTATACATTTAGATGATAAAGATTGTAATCAGTTTAAAACGGGGGCCCAACACTATTCCACCAATAAAAAAGATGTGCAAACTGAGGGTAAGTGGGTTTATACCGTGCTAATGATGCATGCATGGCATGGTTAGTTAGATCTTGATCTTCTGTCTTATGGTCTTACTTATGAGCATTCACAGCATGTAGAGATCATAATGGCAGAGTATGAGATATATATTGTGAACAGATTTAGGTTACTCAGAAGTGCACATGCTCTGGAGTTAGTTCCCTGTGTTGAAAGGTGTGTGGGTGCACAGTTACTGCATAGCACGTTGCATAATACACTACCCTGATGCAGTATAGACACACATAATTACATACAGACACACGGACAAGCAGTCAACATGTTTCAATGCTTGCTGTACTAAGGAAGGAGGAGGCCACATAAACTGTCCATTATGATTATTTTGTGTCCTACATAGCCATGTTGTCATTCCTAATCTGTGGCTGTTGGATCACAGAATAATCATATTAATGCACTCAAGAGTGAATAATATCCGGAATAATGTCCACACAGTACATAACACATCAGCTGGATTTCTGTGGTCCTTGCATGAGACCCTATTACAACGGTTATAATAATCCGAGTGAAGATTGTGAATGTCCATATTTGAGCTCTAGGGCCCACAGTGAGGCTTCATGTGCAACATGGGTTTATTTGCTCAGTGGTGCTGAAAGCTCAGCAGGATCTACGTGGTGGATCACATGGATCTAAAGTGACATGGGCAGTTTGTGTGTCCCTCTCCTTTCTCAGTGAGGCGCCCCCTGCATGCACTTGCCTGCTGTATGTGCCTAAAGAATGTCAGGACACTCACAACACTTACATACAGTAGTAAGGCCGATGGCAGCCACTCTCAGAAGGACATGGATTTGCTGAGCGTCACCTGAGACTGTGGTCTTATATAACATGTTATTCTAACATGTTATTCTAACATGTTATAACTGTGCCTTCCTGCAACCCTGCTCTCTCTATTCAGCATGAGGGCCTTTTATTACAGAGCAGACAGGCTGCCAGGGCCACATTACAGACTCACAGTGAGAATGTTCACATGGACGGCAATAAGTCGATCTTAACCCGGTTAAGGCAATACTCTGAATAAGACACTGCCATGTAAGGTCGTAGCCGTCACATGTGGGACCCCCCCTGCACCTGTAGTACAGTGGTGAGTGGTGAAGGACTAAAGGAGAGAGGGTGTGGAGATGCCCCAATGCTTCACAGCCACTTTGGAAGGCATTGGAGCAAAGGGCAAATCATGTTTTTCAGCGACTGAACTTGGGACCTCTTTGCTCAGCTGTAGCCTGAATTGTGTCTCTCCACAAGCAGCCCCAGTATTGCATGAAGCCCCTGGCATGGGTTACCCTAACCCTAACCCTGGCATGGGTTACCCTAACCCTAACCCTGGCATGCAACATCTCTTTGACTGTGTCGGTTAGCATCTGCCTTATGGACAGTGCGGAGGATAAGGAATAAGCATGGAGCATGGAGAGAGCTACTACTGTCCAGTGTAGTGTGGTGCTTTACAGCAATGTCCACATGCATGTGAGGGGTCACTGCAGTGTCATTCTGCATGTGAGGGGTCACTGCAGTGTCATTCTGCATGTGAGGGGTCACTGCAGTGTCATTCTGCATGTGAGGGGTCACTGCAGTGTCATTCTGTCAGCATGTGAGGGGTCACTGCAGTGTCATTCTGCCAGCATGTGAGGGGTCACTGCAGTGTCATTCTGCCAGCATGTGAGGGGTCACTGCAGTGTCATTCTGCCAGCATGTGAGGGGTCACTGCAGTGTCATTCTGCATGTGAGGGGTCACTGCAGTGTCATTCTGCCAGCATGTGAGGGGTCACTGCAGTGTCATTCTGCCAGCATGTGAGGGGTCACTGCAGTGTCATTCAGCACGTGAGGTGTCATTCAGCATGTGAGGGGTCACTGCAGTGTCATTCTGCCAGGGCATTGATTTGAATCGTTATGCTCTATTTGTATTGTTAGTCCCTGGCTGCTCGAGTGAAGTCAATCAATGATGCTATAAGTGCATTGAAATATATAATTATACTATATATATAATTATAATATATATATATATATATAATTATAATGACGCTATAAGTGCATTGAAAGTTCATGTTAGTAGTATCGTGTTTGAAGCAGTATATTTATAGCAGTACGTGTCCACATCATCTGACCTTAAGAAGCACAATAAGCACCAGAGCAGCAGCATAGAACTAGTAGTTCATGCCATGGATGTAGAATGTTTAGTTTGATTTCAGATGTCCGTCATGTTCGGGTCACCGGGGTTGATGATCTCATTCTTACTCTAACAGCGAGAGGTGACGTGGGGGGGGTGAAGATGGCTCTACTAATTGGTTACATACTAATGATGGGGTCCCTCCCACCGCTTGACTTCCAGAGGCCTCCTTACTGTCCTGCAGGCACACACAAGAGACACGGGTGCGGTTGGCCTCGGGGAACCACTAGGACCTACAGGGTGGCCACCGAGAACACCTTGCGTGAAGGCATCAGAGATCACTGTCTGACAGCCTGACCACCACTGAGACGTCAAACGAATAACCCGTAGCGGGGCAGAGAGACCGAGAGATGGAAATCCACCCCGCCATGAGAAGGGGCTTTGCTGAGCCTCTCTCTCTGCACCTCCACCCTGGGTGTAAACTGGGCATATGAGATCATCCATACCTGCAGGTTCTTCCTCCAAACATTGACGGCCGCAAAGGCCAGCTGCATCTGCTTCCTGCGGGCGTCTTTATGGCGCTTATAGGCGATTTCGATAAAGATGAGGAAGATCCCCGCTGCAATGCCTCCGGCCACCAGCATGAAGACTCCTGTCGGGAGGGGAGAGACGGACACAAACGGGACAGGGGTAGAACGTGAGCCACCGGGCTACAACTCTGCTGCTCCCGCTGAACATGACCGCGTGGTTCGCCCGTCATGGTCAGCGGTCGCCCCTCCTCTTTCAACCCGCTCCGACTCTGTAAACCACACAATATCAATATTAATAGTAGACCACATAGCTCTCAAACCCACGGCACAAGATACTGTACGGCACACTTCCACAGAGCACCCACGTCAACACTAAAAATAATAAAAGGTATTGGACAAAAAAGGGCTACAGTACCTTAACACTGCAGTTTTTGTCCAATCACTTTTAACGGTTTCTCGATACCATAGGGACCATACCTGCCATGTTTTCAAAGGTGAGTGTGGCTGGGGCATTGCTCCGTGAGTCACACTCCTGGTATCTCACCCAGGTTTTATCTAGGTCCTCCATGAAGCCGTTCTCATGAGAACTGCAGGGGGTTGGGGGTAGTGGGAGGAGAGGTGACAAAGTTAATACACCACCAAGATGAAACACTTTAGCGGCTCACTCCCAGATTGCAACATACAGTACATGAAACAACAAACACACAGACAGTATTTTGACAGACAGACACAAACGCAAACTTGACAGAGACAAACAGACAGAGGGCAGGAAAGGGGAGATACAGAGAGAGAAGATGGCAACATAAGGCGATGTTTCGGATGGCTGTAACTGGTCAAAGTTTGACCATCAAACCATAAGGATAAGAAAGAAAAAGAGTCATACGAGTAATGCAGCTTCGGCTGGGACAGACCTGAGAATGGCCAGGGACACATTCTGTTTCCAGGGGCTGTCCTTGCGCATGCCTATGCCAAAGCCCGAACGGAAAAACAGCTCTCCCGTGGTCACCAGGTCGCACTTCTGCGAGGCTTCAAACTCCAGCACCGCAGAGTCCCAGATGAAAGCATGCAGCTTGCTGTGGGGGAGGGGGCAGGGAGGAGGAGGAGTCAGCAGGAGGAGGGGGGAAGGAGGAAGTGGGGAAGGAGGGGGTTACGGTGCAACAGTACAATGATTTACATACACATTTACGGCTCTCCCCCCCCCCCTCCCCCCCCCAGCGTTTACCAGCAATCTCTATGAAATGAAATCCAATGCCGGACGGATGAGCGCGCGTCCCCCATTGGATTCCCCCCATCTCAAAGCTGTTGGTCTGGGTACAACCTGAAAAAGGGAGCTCCTCGGCTTCATGTTAGCTCCACCTCACACCAGTGCCAGTGCTGTCGACACGTCCACACCTTCCTCCTGTCCCTAGGACCTCTGTCTTGGCTGGGGTGATGGGCCTGGATCAGGAGGAATGCGGCAGTAACTCCCACCACGTCCAGCTGGTCCAGAGGTCCATGCCCCCCCCCCCACCACCACCTCCCCCGCTGAGCTGACTGACTCGCCCTGCTCCAGCCATCTGCCTGCCTGCCTGACTCGCCCTGCTCCATCCACCAAGCGGAGCAGCTGGCCGACGCCCTGGCCGGCCCCACCTGGCCCCACCTGGCCGGCCCCACCTGGCCCGAGACTCACTTGTCACGCACGGCCACGATGGCCTCGGCGGCACTCTCATAGTTGTGCTTCTCCATGTGGCGGTACATGGTGCTAAGCTCCACCTGCCGCCGGAAGTAGATGTCCACAGAACTCTGCTTCACTGTGGCGTAGATGAACTTGTCCGATGGGTTCCTCAGCTGCACAAGGGGGCGAGGACATGGCCTTAGTGATATGCAGGCGATATGGACCAGAAATCACATGTGTATTTTGAGGCTGATTGGCGATACACATTATACAGTATATATTATATATCTGGGTATTTTCTACAAAGTGCACTAAATGTTGAGCTGTAAGTCAAAGCCACATGTGAGATGTCAGACTGTGATCAAAACAAAATGCGGACAGAGTTTCCTTCCCTGACTATTGGTGCTTTCACAAAATCTTTAAACAATTAGATAAATAATCACCAGTAATGTGGATGGAATGACTAAGCAGCTAAAGGCAAATAAGAGAACAGCTACAACAGTGTGGTAAGTTCAGAAATTGACATCACTTTACTGTAATGCAGCCTTTAAAACCAGAAAAATACAACACTTATGGCCATATCACGATATTATGAATGGAAAATCTAAGGCAATATCTAATGTCCTATCACTATCACAATATCACAATATTGATATATTGCTCAGCCCTACATGGCATTATAGTCTCTCATTCAGTGCCCCTGAAACCACAGTATTGCACGGATTACTACTACCATCCTTTGATCGTAAAAAATAATACACATTTAATCTATCAAATACATTTATATGATTCCATCCCAAAATCAAATGAAATAATAAATTAATTGTGCAGTAACATTGTCATGACATACACACCCTTGGGTCATTGATGCCAGTGATGCGCTCCTCAGGCCGGTCCAGCACCAGGAAGGCAGCCAGGTTGGCAGTATACGATGCCACAATGATCATGGCAAAGCCGGCCCACACCATGCCCAGGATTCTCGCTGAGAAGCTGCGCGGCGCACCTGTAGGATGGCCACGGATAAGCCTGAACTGAACTTTTGAACATTTTACACACAGCTTGTCAATAAAAAATTAAAAAACGTTTAAGTAGAATGAAACAGACAAAAACCAGGTGAAACATACTATATGACATCCTGTCTTTGAAAATGTGTTTATTCAAAAGATAATCCAAACATTATAGAAAAGTTATTCAAGCGCGCACATCATGAAATACGAAATCTTGGGCACCAACTGGATTGCATCTACTGTATGACACAAACTTCTTTTGAAGTTGGTCCTTGTCGTTAATTAATCTACAGTACACCTGCTAAACCGCTAACGCCGAAATATCATTCATAGATTTGTGTGATTGTATTCTAATAGCACTGTCTCTTCATGTTATTTAAATGGTGATTTGACTATTGCTTAACCAAAAACACATTTTTGACTAAATTACAGCACCTCTGCTGACTTGTCAATAGAATACGGTTTCTCATTGGTTCTGTAATTAACTGGACAACATTTCTACCTTCTCCTATCCCAGAGTTCAGCAACACTCCCCAGGAGAACCACATGGCAGACGATAAGGTGAGGGCATCTTCTTCTTCTTCTTCACTGTTGACTTTAAACCTTCCGAATGGGCTGGAGGAGAGACATTGGGGAAGGTGCCAGGAGACAAAGTGAGAAACCACAGAGAACGCAGAGAGGAGAAAACCATGGCAACCCCAGGCAGGGAAGGGAGTTGACATGAGGAAGCAAAGGAAGATGGAGACAAACCCCGAACAGAAAGGACATAGACAAAGTGTCTGTGGCACAGGGACATAGCAGTGGAATGGCTGGAGTCAATCTTCACCTCTGTCTGCCTTGTTGTCCACACTGAGGGAAGATCTGCAGCGGTCAGGAGTGTACACACACAACCTACATAATACACTCACGCATTATGTTCTCGCTCACTCATTCAGTCATGAACACACACTCATGGGTCCCCTTGTACCTGAACCGGTCTAGTAGGTAAAGCATCACCGCCACCACATGTACCGACAGACCCACCAACAGCCACAGCGTGCTTTGGAACGGCTGCATGAACGAGTCCAGTGTACTGCGTGGGATTTCCTGAAAACACACATCGCAGACGGTTATTCACCGATAACTACAAACGTCCAATTACCTTACTTGTTATCAGCGATACAAATGTTGAAGCAGAGCTAAGCAGGAAAAACAGGAAACTATTGTGCTAGCTAGTTATACTGTATATACTGTATATATATATATATATATTAGTTATATATTGTGCTAGCTAGTTATAAAATCATCTTCCGCTCATAGAGTCCCATTGAAATTACAATTTTTAGATCAACTCATGAACCACATTTACACATCCTTGTGATCTTGTTAGCATGTCATGATGTCAGCCAAGTCAACTTTTATATATTCTCATTCTTATTATCGGATGCGACAGTCTGCTGTCGTCAGACTGTAAAAGGTTAAGGGTCAATACACCTGTGATGCAGCATCCCATCCCCAGAGGATTCCCAGATAAGAACAAATGCAAAAGTCAATCCCCAGAGGAGATTTGAGTTCATGCTGGCCAGAAGGTGGACACATCTAACCCTAACCCTAACCCTACACATACCTTTTTAACGAGGATTGTTAAGCCTTGGTACTTAAATGGTTTGGAGAACTCGATGTATGTGGCTCGTTCGTTGTTTATAGTCAGCGGGGCTACGATCATGTCTGCCAGGCCCCCCAGGAGCTCGCCCATCATGCCGTTCCACTCTTTCTTGTTGCTGTTATTCACCTGGAGTCCCACAAAATAACAATCAGCAATCACGTTGCTAGACCAGGCTTGCTCTAGCCTGGGTGAACCCAGCCTTCAACGTGACGTCACAGACTATGTCTGTAGCGTAAGCGTCTGGCAGTTTGACTATTCAGAGCGATTTCCCGGGCGAGGCGATTTCAATCGCAGAATCGCAGCCAATGAGTGATGGCGTGACTGCCACCATCAGCTCCTGCCGTGATCTGCCAATCAGAGAGTGCGGCCTTTGTCAATGACGTGTAATGGCTGCGTCAGAGTTAGCATTAGCATTTTGTCTCTTGGAGTTAGCTACTATGCAGGCAAACAGTGTTTGTGTTGAGGAAAGTATTAAGTGAACTGAGTGACTGATATTACATGGAGGTCACGTGGAGGCTGGGTTTACCCAGGCTAAGGCTTGCTCCACATCCATGAATCTTCTTTAACATCAAAAGTGAGCTTGCTATTGTATACATTGTATAAACAGTGAGGAAAGCTATGTTTATGCTTTGCATGCAAAACAGGCTCAAATGAACTGAATGGTCTTTTCTGGCCCAAGCTGTAAATTGCTGCGCAGAGAAGATCTATTCAGCCCATGCTGGTTGTTCAGCCGACTCTCTCCCCAGTGGCTTTGACACGTTGTCCACCTTGTACCTTCAGAGTGGAACCAACGTTGCACCAGGGTGAGATGGTCCTTGAGCACCCACCGTGGCCCATGACTTTTCCTTATCCGTTAGTGTGGAAATTCACAAACTGACACTAGATCAGCGACTATGGGCAAATTCACCCTCCTCCACGTGGTTTTGCCAGAGGGTTGGGACCTTTGGCACCCATGGATCTCTGCGATCTCTACGACTGGTTTATTGCGCCAGCTTTGGATAGTTAGTGAGATTAGTGAGATTAGATGAAAACAATGAAACATTCTGTGAGTTATTAGTGCCTTAATAATAAAGTGTACAGTTAATATCCAAGTGGCATATAGGGATATGAAGGTGAGATATTGCTCATGTTCTGTGCTTCATGCATCAATATTTAATGCGTGCGTATGACAAATACAGCTCAAACTAACCCGCTCCTGTGTTCCAAATTTCCCATCAGCCACCAGATGCACCTCATAGGTAAAGTTCATGGTCATCGCCAACTTGATGAGAAGATCAACACAGAATCCGTAACAACATTGAGGTACAGTTGGGCGTCCTGTAACAAAACCAGCAAAGTTTTCAAGTCACAATTGCTCAGGAGGAAATACGTCAAATTAATTGTGAAAATCCAAAGTAGCAAGCGCATACTTGTCGCAGCCAGGCGGCATATGTGAACAAAATGGTACACACAGCGCGCTGCAAGACGCCACACACACTCTCACTGTATATGCAGGAAACACAAGCAGATGCCCACATTCTCTCGCATACACACACATATCAGGCCATGGTCACTTTTACATTACATAGACTTCCATTCATTCCATGGAGACGTACCCTAACCTAGAGCACTAAGGCTAGCCCTATAACCCTAACACACCAACCAAAAATCTGCTTGTCCAAATTGAGGACACAGCTTTTGTCCCCAATTGGACAAGCCATCCCCAATTAAGGGACACTTTGACCTCACACATAATGTGAAAACTAAACAGTTTGGCAGACATTAATATAGTTTTACAGTTATTGAGCATTGATTGAAGTCTGACTTTTGTCCCCAAAAGTAGCCCCACACACACACACACACACACACACACACACACACACACACACACACACATTTAGACACACACCTACAAAGGCCACACCTGATATGCCAACAATCAGACCAGACACACAGAATGACACACTCAGCTACATGCATACATATATAGATACCTACTGCATATATATGTATGCATCTCCAGTGGGTGCAGTAAAAGCACAGTGAGATCATAAACGTCCCTGTTGTGTTACCTGGGATGGTCTCATTGGGCCCAGTGCAGATAACCTTTTTAATTAAGACTCCATTTAATGTCATTTCCTCCTTGCAGGTTCCATCCTGCTGTGTGGGTTTCACATACACAAATGGTTCCTGGTGTATGGTCACTATCTACAACAGACGGAAGAGAAAGCTGTTTATCACATAGCGGGAACTGAATGCATTTTGAACCCGGGGGAACCTCAGAATGGACCCAGAACGACCGGTGAGGAACATACTCCTTGGAAGGACCCAGCAGATACTGTACTGTATAGACATATACCCATCTCCAAACACACAACAACACACAGATAAGTGTAAAAAACAACAAAATTAAAAATATGAAAAATAAAAGTCATAGCTTTACTATGTATGCACTTCATAAATATGTGGCTGGTTGCATTAAAGGAACAGTTCACCCAAAAATGAAAATGACATCAATTTCCTTAAAAAGAAAGAAAGAAAGAAAAGCGTGGGCGGGAGTGAGTAGTGAACATGGCTACATCTTAGAACATGTCTGTGTCATAAGTGATGGTCTGTACCTTTAATCGAGTGGACATCTGGAAGCCCCGCGGTTTCTCCGTCTCTCCTCCAGGCCAGATGATCTTCCGCTGGTTGTTCATGACCACCTGCAGGGAGTGGACACACTTCTTAGATGAGTGCTGACAGAAGGTGTGCTGCTGATGAGGCTCCAGCACAGTGGGCGCTATAGCAACACTAATGAGTCAGCTTCTTTATATAAGCTTAGCTCAGCCCGTTATGTCTTTGCTTTATTCACCTCTGACGTATACCTGCAGATTATAGGGATTTAGCAATATTACGTCCTGCCACCTGGGGCGCTGTGGAGCTGAGCCTTGCAATCCTTGCTATTAGTTGTTTATAATGCTGCTCAGGCCCTCTTGAGGCGTCCTTGAGGCATCCCTTCAGCCTCTGGATTGCCTTTGTCATGAGGGGGGTCTGGTGAGACGAAGGAGGAGCACGGCCGGGAGAAACCCACAGAGCCTAGATCCTCCATGCACCGAAGGGCCAATACTGCGGCGTAGCACTAGCTCTATTGCAGCGGATTGGGTTCTCTT
Organism: Poromitra crassiceps; assembly: GCF_964638095.1. NCBI lineage: Eukaryota > Metazoa > Chordata > Actinopteri > Beryciformes > Melamphaidae > Poromitra > Poromitra crassiceps. The sequence continues at coordinate 6,857,072 of NC_139627.1, forward strand.
TTACCCCTCCCGCGGGCAACGTTGCAGATAGAGTAGTAAGGCTGATCCGTAGCGGCTTCTGGGACGTGAGTCGGGGTCTTAATTGGCCTCGGCTGGGTCTACTGGGCGAGGGTGTATGATGTTGACAGACCCGAAACACCTTACGACCCCAGATAACATCACTGATGACACGTCCTAGCGCATGCGGTAGCAGTGTATTTGAGAATGTAGAATCCTGGCTTGCCTCTGGCCAGTGACACTTAGGAAAGACTAGGTGACAACCAAGTATAGTTTGGTGACGAGCTGGAGAGACAGTTGACGGCCGGAGAGACGGCAACCCGGTACGGGATGGGATTAGCACCCCATCTTGGCTCTCTCGTGAGGGAGAAATCCACAAACGCTACGGATTAGCCTTCTGAAAATCTGCGCAAGATCGGCGCGGCCTGGGGTCCTCCAGGCTAGAGCGAGGTGCTCGACGCAGGTAAATGACGTGCAGCGCACAGGCCCTCTTGAGGCGTCCTTGAGGCATCCCTTCAGCCTCTGGATTGCCTTTGTCATGAGGGGGGTCTGGTGAGACGAAGGAGGAGCACGGCCGGGAGAAACCCACAGAGCCTAGATCCTCCATGCACCGAAGGGCCAATACTGCGGCGTAGCACTAGCTCTATTGCAGCGGATTGGGTTCTCTTTTACCCCTCCCGCGGGCAACGTTGCAGATAGAGTAGTAAGGCTGATCCGTAGCGGCTTCTGGGACGTGAGTCGGGGTCTTAATTGGCCTCGGCTGGGTCTACTGGGCGAGGGTGTATGATGTTGACAGACCCGAAACACCTTACGACCCCAGATAACATCACTGATGACACGTCCTAGCGCATGCGGTAGCAGTGTATTTGAGAATGTAGAATCCTGGCTTGCCTCTGGCCAGTGACACTTAGGAAAGACTAGGTGACAACCAAGTATAGTTTGGTGACGAGCTGGAGAGACAGTTGACGGCCGGAGAGACGGCAACCCGGTACGGGATGGGATTAGCACCCCATCTTGGCTCTCTCGTGAGGGAGAAATCCACAAACGCTACGGATTAGCCTTCTGAAAATCTGCGCAAGATCGGCGCGGCCTGGGGTCCTCCAGGCTAGAGCGAGGTGCTCGACGCAGGTAAATGACGTGCAGCGCACAGGCCCTCTTGAGGCGTCCTTGAGGCATCCCTTCAGCCTCTGGATTGCCTTTGTCATGAGGGGGGTCTGGTGAGACGAAGGAGGAGCACGGCCGGGAGAAACCCACAGAGCCTAGATCCTCCATGCACCGAAGGGCCAATACTGCGGCGTAGCACTAGCTCTATTGCAGCGGATTGGGTTCTCTTTTACCCCTCCCGCGGGCAACGTTGCAGATAGAGTAGTAAGGCTGATCCGTAGCGGCTTCTGGGACGTGAGTCGGGGTCTTAATTGGCCTCGGCTGGGTCTACTGGGCGAGGGTGTATGATGTTGACAGACCCGAAACACCTTACGACCCCAGATAACATCACTGATGACACGTCCTAGCGCATGCGGTAGCAGTGTATTTGAGAATGAAAAACTGATATGAATTTAAGCTTCTGCCTAAATTCATATTGGCAGGAGTTTGGTTTTGTGAGTCTGTATATGTATGTATATATATATATATATATAGAGAGAGAGAGAGAGAGAGGGGGGGGGGGGGAGGGAGATAGAGAGGGACAGAGAGAGAGCGAGGGTTTTCACTTGACAACAAAAACATCTAAATTGAACCCCAGCTCACTTCCTGTTGCAGTGTTTGCTATGGACAGGGAGAAAAATGTCAGAGCAGGACTAACAGTTCCGTGAAGACCGTCTATATATTCTTCCTGTGTCATAGTGATTGTATGAGATGCTTATATGTGTCAGCTGACCTGAGTTCCATTGTATATGCCCACTTGAATAAGCCGACTCTTCTGGTAGTTGAGAATACTGTAGTGGGCGTACTTCCTATCTCCATCGTCGTTGAACTCCACACGTCCCGTAAGGCCCTCTGGGTACTTCGATGACATCAGCACCCTGTGGCCAGATGAGAGTGTGGTGGGCGATCACATGTGAGCGCGTGAGCGTGCGCATGTGTGCTTTTTCAAAGACAATGGAAGAGTATGTCAATCTACATGCCGTTTAAAGAGGGGCCCTGTTTTCCAGATGTTGGTGTTCCCCACGCAGCCTCTAGGGGGCTCCGTGATATTCTCCTTCTCAAAGAGCTCCTGGATGGACTGGGCCACCACAGCCACCGCATCATTGATATGAGCTGACTCATTCTTCCCGTTGATGAGCTGGAGGCCAATCAGACCTGAGGCCCGGCCAACAACAAAACAAAAGGTCATCAGCCTCTCCGGATCATTTGCACAAAGTGAAAACTTATAGGGTTAGTGTTATAACCCTAACCCTAAGGGTTAGGGTTATAACCTAATCCTAACCCTAACCCTAACCCTTATAGGGCCTCTTAGACATCCTGAACAAAGGTCAAACATCAGCTGCACGATCCATCCTTTTCTTGTTGCCTCATGGGATGAAGCTAATCTCTCTAAAAATAACATTAAAGCCCCAACATGTAGAAATCTGCTGAGCGGCAGCAACAGCGGCCTCTGCTGCCACAAGTGGTAATTACAGGATGTAATGCTACACTTCCCTGTTTGTAAGTTATATCAGTCTGAGTTTACTCTCTACTTTGCTAACCTCTCTGCAGTGTTTATAACTGATTAGCTTCGAGAGAGAAAAATGTGCTTCAAATATCCCCAAATGTTGTTGTGGACTTGTATTGAAGAAGAGCACCACTAATCAAGCTATGCTAACTCAGAGCGCCTAAACACATTTCACTTCCTATACGTTCTTCACAATAAAAGCATTCCGTTAGTTTGTCAGCTGAAAGCTTTTAATATGAAGCTGAAGGAGTTGCAGCAGGAACAGGCATTCGGGGGGTGGGAATGATAGAGGTGCCATTGTCCATATTATTAGAAGTGCAGTGTACCATCAAAATGATTTAGAAGCTGTTCAAGTAAAAATAGTTTGCCTACAAATTGGGGCTTTAAGATATCCACATTTTGTCAATTATGAGAGGAGGTAAATAAATGGATCATTTCCCTGATGTTGCCACTGGTGACCTTTTCCCAGCATGAGCAAAGAGTCCCTTGAAGTTGGATTTTTTCCCCAGACCTACCAGCTATGGGGATCAAGTTGGGGAACCAGCACAGGCAAAAGCATTGTACAGTACCGTATGTGTGGGACCAAACAAGTATGCTAGTACCGATTAAGCAGAACACATCAACAATCCAACTTCAGCTAAGTTTTCTGATTGCAACTAGGTCCACCAAGTCTAGCAGACTCCTGGAAGAAGCCACAGTGTTGATCGACAAGACTGGAACAGGTGCGCGGACACGGGACAGGACAACAAAATATCTGCAGTGGGAGGGGGGGGGGGGGTTGTTTGTGTGTGAGTGCCTGGGGAGACAGTGCTAGAGGGGGGGGGGGGGTTGTTTGTGTGTGAGTGCCTGGGGAGACAGTGGGAGGGGGGGGGGGGGAGTTTTGGGGAGAGACACTTGACTTTTGTGAACACAGTGATAATATGTGAGACTTGTGCAGAAATCCAGGTAGAAAAAGGACTGTTGTAGCTTACCATTCTATCTCAGTTACACTTCAATGTGAGGGTTGCAAAACTCCCTTTATAATTCATGAGAACCAAGCTATTAACATAGCAGAATAGCACAATTAATTCAGCTTTGGATAACCCAACGTTGTTTTGACATATAAAAAAATATAGTATGTATCTTGTATTTTTGACTGCACTTTAAAGTAAAAATGGTGGGATATAAATATTTAAACTAAGAACTGATTGTAGTTACATGACTCATTTAAACCTTTAAACACAGAATGCTTAAACGTTTAAATGCTTAACACACAACAAGCAATTATACAGTAAATGGTGTGATGCATCCGTCTTGTTGGTGAAGCTCTCTTATGACCGGCCCTCTGAGTAAAGCCAGCGTCAACTCATTCATGTCCACTGATCTTTGATGGAGAAACGTACCGTCTGGCGCCTCACTTAGTGCTTTACCCGACATCTCGCGCTCGCCCACCAGCCACACGTAGCCGGAGCCGGTCATGTTGAGGAAGCGGGCAGCCTTGTACACTGCGGCAGCGTCCTCCTCACTACAAGTTGCCATATTGAAAGAAGGTTATTTTGTCAAGAATGTTAGAGTATGCCAAACAATGCCAGAATTACAAGTGTAATGAGTGAAATTTGTGCTAATCTGGATTTTAGGAGTGGTCGATTAACTGTTGTTTTGGATCTGCACATGCATGCTGTGCTTGATTGTCTTCAATGTTGTGTCATGTTTTTTTTTATCAATTAAGATGAGAGCTTTTAATTCATTTGGTGAGGTTTCAATCTCACCTGCACACTCCTGTGATTTGTTGCTTTAAGCCATTGCAACATTGTTAATTCCTCATTATATGCAAGCAAAACATCCAAAATGTATCAATGTGATACTGCCTCAATGGGAGCATCAAGGTATGAGGTAAACATACAGTAACACTTTTTTACATTTTCCCTGTGGAAAATGGTCCCAAATTCCATGAGATCACTTAAGTTTCTTATTCTTATTTGTATTCCTAAAGATCATTTCCAAAGCAATGTACTCAATTAGGAACATTAATCATGGTCAAAGATCGAGTACCTACCTACAAAGTTTGCTATCTAATATTGTTTACTACTTATTAGGGCTGGGTATCGTTATGATAGGGCTGGGTATCGTTCAAATGTTATGATACCAGTACCCTTAAAGCGATGCCGATACCAATAGAGTACTTCATTCAATACCTTTTTTCTACTTCCTTCGATACTCATGTGAATTTGAACGTTTTGGTGGCATCTCGGCACGCTGAACTGTCAACTCCATCACATACGCCGCGCTCCACCTCCCCACCACAGACTGTATGGGTTGTAGCTGCTGGCTGCGCTAGTGGGCCAATCACATGTTATATTAAATAAAATACTTGGGGTGGTGATTGGTTGTGAGCAAAACTATACAAATAATGACCCCCCCTCCCCTAGATCTGTGTACAAAAAGGATTGAATTGTAGGTATCGTTTGACTGGAGAAGTTTCGATACTACTTGGTTAGGGTTATTTCGGTCGATACCTTAAAGGTATTGGGCCCTATTCTCCCACAGGCCTTCGGCGCTAAAACGGGCCTTAAACGCAAAAAAACGTGCCTTGCGCCTGCCTCGGGAAGATATCAACATGGCTTTAGGCTGCCAAATGCGCTTTAGGCGGAATGGGCGTGGCGCAGTCCCAAAATGGGCGAGAATGGGCGTTTCGGCCTTAAATACCGGCCTAATGATATCTTCCCACCTGTCGTAAATTTAGCACTTTGCGCTTTTGAAAACCAGGCCTATTCAGTGCGCTGGTTGCGCGGAGCGCTCCTCTGCCCTTTCCTCTGTCCCTTCTCTCTGTGTCACTCCCTCTCTCTTACTCATCAATCTGACAGGCACAATACGGACTGCTTGAAAAAAAGTTTGCCGGTTCTCTCTATCTCTCAGAAAAAATAAGTTGTTTTTTAACAACATGACAGTTTTTTCTAACATGACAGTTTTGACTGAGCCCGTGCCATTCAGAGGCTGTTGCATCATCCTACCTGTGCAGTGAAGGAACAAGATCATTGTGGGCAAACATTCACTGCCTGCCTTCCCTGCAACAGCCAGACATGCACTGGGCTAATCCATTTCGATAATAAATCGCATCGAAATTAGCCTAAATAGATAGAAAGGTACATGGAAATAGATCTAAATAATGTGTCATGTTCCCACAACATGCTATTGTAGAACATTTCAATATTGGACAAAATAAAATGCGAAATCCAAACACAACCCTATGTGAAACATATATGTCATCCTGGGCCTATATATATCCCTCGTCGATTTAATGTGATTTAGATAAGTGACAGCGTAACGCGCTTCTACTGTCATGTGCTATACTGTGATGTCTGCTCCAATAACTTGGCCCTACTTCACATTTAGTTTTACAATAAAAACACATTTCTACAATGACTTTACATAATGTAGGCTATATTTATGTGCATCATCCTACCTGTGCAGCAGGGGAGAGAAAACGATATATTTCTGGACAAACTTTCACCAATCTAATTAATCTCATCATATAGGGATAGGCTATATTTTTCTAGCTGATGCGTTTAGAACATTCTTCTCACTTTGATCTTGCTATAGTGTAGCATATTTACATGCTTGCAGTATTTAAACTGCAGTTAGATTGGTTTGAGAAGCATAATGATATGGAATAATAGTCTATATATGGAGACAGACAGACGGGATGAAGGGAGGGGGGGGGGGAGCAGAGCGCTTGGCTTGTCTGGTTTTACTGGATTTCTCCGTGGAATTGGAGCTTAAAAGGCAAGCTTGTGACTCTTTACTGCACTTCACCAATGAGCAGACTGTGCATAATTTTACGCTTAAAAGGCGTGGTTGTAATGCTTAAGGCTGCGTGTAGCGCCGACACCAAGACATCGAGTGGGCTGGTGCACGCCCACTGCGCTGGGCGTTCAGCGCAGTTTATAGGCTGATACAACGATAGGGGCCATAGAGTACCGATACCCAGCCCTACTACTTACCCACTATGTTCTTTTAAGCTCCATAATCAGTTTTCATTTTTTGAAATCAATCGTTTTGTAAGAGTAGGTGTCACATCCTTTTCAAATGGTGGCCATGTCATTTTGGGCCAAGAGCCTGAAATGGTTGGTTTTCTCACCTGGCGGAGAGGATGATGACACGGGCCTCCAGCTCTTTAGCCTCCAGTAGCAGGGCTGTTAAGTTAGTGTCCTGGCTGAACTGGAGGACTTTCTCTGCCTGTGATCGGGGCACAAGAAAGGTCAAGCCAGCTACCTATCCCTAACTTAGACACCATGCTGCCTCTTTACCTGCTTGGTTTCAGTTCGGTTGATTTCGTTTGAAAACGGAAGACAGAGGAAAAAAGAAAGCGGTCCAGGGGAGTCGGCTGAACTAAAAAAGAAAAAAAATAAGAAAAAAAAGCTTGAAGGGAAAAAACTTTTGCATTTGTTGCATGTTGCATGCAAACTGAGGGTTATCAAGGCTCCAAAGAAGGACGTGCATGTTAGGTAGAGGGGAGAAGAACGTCAATGCAACCAAAAACGGGTGAAGGAGAGTGAGGAGGACATTTTTTCCCCCCCAACAAAAAAGCTGCTGAAAACTAGTGAAGTGCTACAGAACAGGAGGAAGTAGCATCTGGGAAACGGTTTTGTCCCACACTACCGGTTCTCCACCCAGGAATGGACTTGCAAACTCTTTTGTGTGTGTGTGCGTATGTGTGTTCTGAATACATGCATTCCTTTATTGAAGGAGAAAATGAAAATGATAAAAGCGAGGCGCTGGTCACTGATTTCTTTTCTTTTTCTTTTTTGAATAACCGAAAATTATAGATTTTTCATCACAAAATCATTCTTCATTGAAATAATAGGGAAATGTCTCAAAGTAAAAAATTAAAGAAAACACGTGCTACCAAGAGAGGGACATTTCTGGGTCGGCTGGTGACTGGTTGGGCTGGTTTCTAGTTGCTACGTTTGGAAAGTTGGTGGGCGGCGTGCATTGACCATGCAAATATACCTTAGGTCCTCGCTTGTTGTCATAGGACAGTTGGTCGAGGTTTTCATAGTTCCTTTTTTTATTCTGATGAGTAATGTGCACAGAGAAAATATGCAGACAGAAAAATATTATAAACAGTTGAAAATGGAGGGCAGTAAAGCATTCCAACAAATCTCCACTTTTCTGCTTCAAATTGGGATCTTTAACAGTGGGGCTTGCAAAGAACATCAACGAGGAATCATGTATACCAATACCGCTTAATGATATTCTTCACTATCATTCAAAAATGGCAATTATCTTCCAACTTCATTCAGACAGGCTCACACTGCTGGCCTTCACAGGTCACCATTTTGAATTCCAGTCAGATCCCATGTATTGTGAGAGGAGGCACAAGGGAGTCCTGCCGGGGACAGGGAGCCATTTTGCAGTGAAATACAGCATCTTTCTGCTTCACAGGCTTCCATGCTCCGCTCACACCTCACTGCACTCTAGCTCTGTGTCCATGCTTTGTCCATTAGACGAGCTGACAAGCACATTCAAAACAAATCACATTCACAACTATTCCATTCACATGCAACTATTCTATTCACAACTATTCCATCCACAACTGCTTGAAAGGGATAGAGGTCTCAATATGCTTGTACTTAATTCATCTTATGCCATATGGTCTTTGCTGAATCCTCTAATAAGAATGCGAAGTGTCTGTGTGTGAGAGAGCAGACATTTTGTTCGGCCACAGCTGTGCCATTTTACGTGTGATCACGCTGAATCTTTCAGGAAGTGTAAAGAGCGCCCCGTGTGCAACAGCGCTGTAAGTGGGGAGCTGCCGGGGCTGCAGCCCCCTCTGGTGGCGGCCTCAGCCCCTGCACCTTCCTGACGCAGCCCCCCCCCCCCCCACCAGCCCTGCATTTTCACTTGGCAAAACTTGACTCAATCAACTTGATTGATTGATTTTTATTTATGGATATAGAGAAGACAATTTACAAAAGAAAATTCCAAAGGATAACATGTTAAAGTGAGAACACTTATTTCCAACATGGTCCCTGCTGTTGTAGGACAGAACGCACAACACATAACATGTAAAAAGTCAGTCATATCAATATACAATTTCTAATCAATATACCATTTCTTATCCGTAACCAGACACCTAAAATCATTAAAACAAATAACAAAACAAAAACATGAAAATCGGCAACAATTTCAGAGAACCAAATCCAAGAACAAAAACAACAATATCACGAATTAAAAACATTGTTTTGCTGGCGGCAAAACCTGTCCTCTAGCTAGCCACTTTACTCCAAAGATGATCCCGGACCTGCCTTCTAAAGACACCTCTCGACTGACAGCTTGATACCTATCTCTCTCTCACTCCCCTCATTTTCCCGTGGGTGCTCTGCTCTGGGCTATGGGCTGTGGCTGGGCGGGGTTGAGTCATTTTACATTGATTTGATAGTAAACTCCACCCGCCCGAGGCCCGCCGGCGGCCCCGGGTTACAAAACGAGTTGATCAAAACATAGCCCGTTAATCTGATTGGCTGCATGTGTCAGTGCACTCTACGTGACCCTGCTGACGTAGTGACGTAAACACACGTGTGCACTTGAGCGGTATCTCAGAGAGAGAGTGACAGACTGACACATTCTCAACACAACTAGCCAAAACAAAATGAGGAGATTTTTGATCACAAAACCTAGAGCGTTTTCCACCACCACCAGTGCAACCGTGACGAGCAGGGGCGGTTTTAGCATCAGAGCTTTGGGTGGGCTCAGCCCACCCAAAGGTCATGGACCACTGAACCCCTAGGGGGGTCCGGGGGCATGCCCCCCCGGAAGAAAATGTTGTACAGTTTCAAGTAAAAATGGATCAAACTGGCGCACTTTGAGATCAAAATGAAGAGACTAGATCTATGAAGAACTACACACATCAATATCTTCTTTACCGTTCTGTGGTTTTACAGCAATGAAAAAATAATTTTTTCCCTATATATACTATATATATTCTGCATACAGGTTACGATATGGTAGAATTATGCTTGCATAAATAATACCAAAATCACTTCAGGGGAGTTTCAAGTAAAGTAACATTTTGCTTTGTAGGCAAAACAAAAGTAAAATTAAATCAAAAGGGAACTTCCTAACTTATTGGCTGGAATAATATTCCGACAAGATAATAATATACTGTAAGCACTAAAGCAGGAGTTTGCAGTCAACTAGTTGAAATTAATATGTGGCAGTATTTGTGGGGGTCAAAATCTATGTAGGGTGTACCACCACAAATAGATCAGTGTATGGTAAACACTGACTATTAAATTGTGTGACTAGAAAGACACCAATAAATCTGAGAAAATGTACTTTAATTTTGAACAACAGCACTACAACGGTGGCATTACAAATGGTATTATGAAATTATTGTGTGAAAAAACAAGAATGCCACTTTTTTCATGAACTTTAAGCAGAAAATTAAAAAATAGTTTTAAAGCAAAAATAAATAATAAATAAAGATCATTTTAACATTGGCTCAACCAGCCCATCTTACTGACCACCAGGGGTCCTGGTCCTTAATCCCTTTTTATTACTCCCATGCCACTGGTACTGTACACAAACAAGGCTGTTTAAATATCTGCCTTGCAGTCCCTTAGAGCAGGGGTGTCAGACTCATATTAGGTAGAGGGCCGGATTTGTTCAACTGAGACCTCATGGGGGCCGGATTTTTTTTTTACTAAAATCAATTCGACTCATTTACTGTACCCATTTACTTCACAAAATAAATACTGCTCTTTCCATTTCTCTTGAAACTGCCTGCATTCCGTGTCAACCTTTCTCTTTTTCGACAGCATCTTGTTCAGGGGCGGACTGGGATCATAATTCAGGCCGGGCATTAGATACCAAGCAGGCCAGGCCGATACGGGCCGACCCGCGTACCGGCGTCAGAAAAATGTGGGCCGTTTAAAGCTCAATTTGGGCCGTTTGAAGCCAGATGTGGGCCGTTTGAAGCCCAATTTGGGTCGTTTAAAGCCAGATTTGGGCCGTTTGAAGCCCAATTTGGGCCAAGTCCAATTTTACAATGAGATGCATCCACTTTAATCCTGAATAAAGTAATAAAACCACTAGTAAACCAGTAGGCGGCGCCTGGCTTGCTGTTCAGTGAGTGGCCTGACTGCGGGCACAATTTTTTTTTTTTTTTGCAGGCCAGGCCAGGCCAGGCCAGGCCACCGGGCATTTGCCCGACGTGCCCGATTATGCAGTCCGCGCCTGATCTTGTTGATTCTTTTGTTTTTTGGTAGGTAGCTGAATGCGCGATTCAATTCCAGCGTGGCATCATGGCGGCTTTGTTTACACCTGATGACCTACTGACATACTTCCTTGTAGTGCAGGTTAATTAACTTATGAATGAACTCTTAGCTTGCTTATTAGCCACACGTAGTTCATGATAATGGGGTGCGAATTTAATAATAATAATAATATATATATATATTTTTTTTAATATTCCAAAACATCTCGCGGGCCGGATGAAACCTGCCCGTGGGCCGGATCCGGCCCGCGGGCCGTATCTCTGACATCCCTGCCTTAGAGGGAAATAACAAGCATGTAAGAACTTTTATTGAGATACTGAACTAACATCACAGCAAGACATAAGTGATGCCATGCACGCATGTTAAGCTATCGTCATCATCACATCAGACAGGCTGTGTAAAGCAGCCACTTGCGATTCTGAAGGGCTTAATTTCATTCAGATAACAAGGGACCCGTTTGAAAATGTTTGTCACTTATGCCCATATGTTTCTCAAAAAACATCACATCCATTTACACCCGCTTACTGCGAGCTACCATGACATGGCTGGCTGGTGCCATGGTAGCCTACCTACCTTCCTCCAGTTGTCGTTAAACCTACCCAAAATTATGCATAAGGAGTGGTTACATTTAACTCCTCCTGGTAATTAGTATTCAAGCTCCACCTCTGTATGTTCCCATTCAAATAGTGAATACATTGATGGAACTGGAAGTTGGTCTGTCGAGAGGTATGAGAACAGAGCTTCCATGTGCGCACATGTATAATAAATCATATTCTTTTTAAGCAAATAGTGTTGGATTATTTAGGAAGTAGGGAAATTCTTACGACAGTTTGGTGTCCGAAACCCGGTCGAAGAGGGACGGTGGTCTGGAGCCTGTTTGACGTCACCTGGGAGCAGTGAAAAGTCGACAAAGAGGGCTGTTTGGGCCTCACACTGCCTCGAGGTGAAGCAACGGGTGGAGAGACCAGAATTAACGGGTAAGTTGCCTATTTGCTTTGAAATTCTATGGTGGATTGTAGAAAATGATATGGGTTGTGAGATATAATTTCAGTCTAATTACGTTGTGAGCTAGAAGGGTTGGTCTGTGAGCCTCGAGAAACCACTATGCAATGTAAGCATTAGATGCTATAAAACCTCATTAGATGAGAAAATAAACCATTAGATGGGAATTAAATGCATTTAGAATGTATGGCGCGTCAGATAAATTCCAGTTAGACTGATGGAAATATAAAACCTCATTACCAGAGGCGTTTAGAACGTACCCATTAGATGGGCAGGTTTTTACCAGAAGCAGAATTATATACAATGTGTGTAGATAAGGCTTTAGAAGCTTGTACTATTTATGCTCTAGTAAAGGCCTGTTATGATAGTTTAGAACTAAACAGATTTATAATCTGCAGTAACTAGGTTACTTAACTAAACAGATTTAGAATCTGCACGGATTTAGAATCTGACGTAACTAGGTTACTTATAACTAATAATTAAAAGAGAAAGCCGGCGGTGGTTTCTGAGGGGGGAGTACCCTGCTCCCAAGTGTTGCGGTCTCTAAAGTGTGTTGAGCGGAGACGGGTTCTCGCAATTGAGACGGGTTCTATAGCCTATAAGAGATATATGTTCAATGTTGGTGTCATTGTATGTTAAATGTGCATTCGTTGAAGGCCGTGTAACTGTGAGTGAATGAATGTGTGTACAGCTGAGTGGTATGTCTGGCTGGTGGAATGACTGTGTAAATGTGAGTTGAGTGCTGGATGTGAATGGAGCAAATAGTCATTTAAAAGTGAGTAAAACTGTACAGTAAAATGGGGTCGCAGCAAAGCCTTCAGGCTGCAAAGGGGCCGAAAATGGGGTCACCTTATAGGATAATGGAAGGCAAGTATGGTGAAGTAGCTGTGAAATATTCTGAGAAGTGGACCATATGGAGTGGGGGAGAGTGGCCTCCGGGAGGCTCCTTTGATATAGATAGGATTAAGGATGTAATAAAAATGGTGCAGGCCAAAAGGTTAAAGAAGGCAGATGAGGAAGGAAACAATTTGGCTTTGCGTCTGTGGAAGTGTGAATGTGAGCTGCGAAATGCCAATAAAAAGAGAGAACAAGCAGAAAAGTTGTTGGAACTCAATGTTGCTTTAGAGGTAAACAGAGAGAGGGGGGCCAAAGCAAAGGCTTCAAAGGCAGGGTTGTACCCTAATTTACATTTAGATAAAATGGACACAGAGAGTGACGAGGAGACTGTTATCTTATGTCAGGTCAATAGACAGATGCAAATGCCTGGACAGCAAGCAGAGCAAGGAGCAGCAGGGGGTTTGGCGGATGAGGCGGTCAAAGGTACCTTGACCTCTCATTCATCACCTTCAGCTCCGCCTCCGCCTATGCAGTCTCCAGAGGGAGGGGGGCAGGAACAGCAAGGGGCCCAAGCTCAGATTATGATGGGGGAGCTCATCAAGGCCCTAGAAAAACTAAAAGTGGATGCCCCTATTGCACATAGGACAAGGAGGAATGATGTAACTGAAGATTTGGCTGATGTACCATATCAGCAAATGCCGATGAAAATAGTTGCAACAGGTACTAATGCTGGTGACCGAGCTGAAGTCTATAGGCCCTGGACACCGTCGGAGCTGCATGCCATGGTTTGTCAGTTTCCAAAAGCAGATGTGAATCCCAGCGGTTTCATGGCTAATCTGCGAACAGTATGTCACTGCTATACTCCCACACCTAGAGACATACAGCAAATTATGATTTCTATTTTTCAGGATAAGTATGATCAGGTTAGTGTCAACATGGCAATTCCAGATATAGATAGGTGGACAGGAGGGGAAACAAGGGAGGCTTGTGTAACCAGGATAGAAGGAGCGGTAAAGACCTATTCCCGGAGAAATGCATGCTTGTCGAATATCACTACATGTAAACAGGAGGAGACAGAAACAGTGGAACAATATGTTTGGCGCTTTAAAATGCTATGGGATACTAATAGTGGAATGGAGTCGGATCAAGGAACAGGATTCCAAGTCGCGTGTTTTGTCAGTGGCCTGCTACCACATTTGGTAAAACATTTGAAACTAGTCATGTTAAGTTGGGAGACTTCCTCATTTAAAGATATCCAAACCGCTGCTATTAACATAGAACGACAACAAAAGGAGAAGAGAAAGCCCAACCAGGGGAGGGATGTGGGGCTTTTCTATGTTAATGCTGGAATAAACAGAGGGGGTAAACAAGATAGATTTCAAAGGAAGGGAAGGGGATGGAGAGGCCAACAAGATAGGAGAAAGGAGTGGGTGAAAGATGATTGTTGTTTTATTTGTGGCAATCCCTCACATTGGGCACGAGACTGTTCGGAGAACCCCCGCAGGAGAACTGAGCCATCTGCCCCAGAAGCGCCATTCTCGGCAGAAGACCCATTCAGAGGTCAAGCGACACAATAGGGAGGTCATCAGAGAGCAACAAGAGAAATCATACAATGCAATTTGCGTACACTTACTAAAATCTCTACGGAGGAACCAATGATTAACCTGAAAGTTAATGGTAATACAGTCCCATTTTTGGTAGATACAGGAGCCACTTTATCATCTATGTGCAGGAAGGATGCACAGTTGCCGCTGTCAGGACGAGAGGTGTTAACAGTGGGAATCTCTGGAATCCCACAGCAAACACCAATGTCTAAACCTGCTATAATAAGCTCAACACTGTATCCATTTAGCATCAAACATTCATTGCTGTTAACAGAGTCAGCACCGGTTAATTTATTGGGTAGAGATTTGCTATGTAAGATGAATTGCAAAATACATTGTACACCAGATGGAATTTATTTGGAAGTGCCACATGAGAATCAATTTGAAATCAATCAAATGCTACAGCAAATTAAAGGAGATACATTGTTTTGTTGGGAAATAAACACGGTTTCTGTTGAAAGTTTTGTCTCCACAGCTTTAAAGGTCGTACAAGAAGCATCACCGGAGCTGAGATTAAAATGTTTGATGTTCAAATCATTGGCAGCTTTGAATATCAGAGCGGCCTATTGGAGTGGTGATGTATCAGACAATTATCAACAATTGGTAAATGATTTTGTCGATACAACTGACACCTTTTCAGCTTTTTCAGATATCTACATAACAGACCGAGGAATTGCAGCCAGGGTGCAATTAACTGAGAGACAGAAGTCTGTGTGTGAGACAGAGAATGCTAATGCCTGCATTGTTTTGGCATGTGGCCCTGAGGCCACACTGCAGGAAGTGGCTGATAGTGTAACACCCTTAATGACAGAGGTATGTGAAACGCCCGTGATAATGACAAATGGCTGGACGTTGAAGAGGCTGAAGAATGGGTATTGTATTTCCTTACCTCCTGTCTCCATTGAAGGTACATTTACATGTCATACTCCTGCACCCGCTCTTGAATATCTGCCATGTGGGCCATTAGCATCAGTCCCGTCTAAGTTATGGGCTACACATTCCACAGAAGTGGGCTTTGTTAATTCAGCTGTCCCTCATAAAATTACTTTGAAAGATGGACATGAACTACCACGGAACCGGCAAATTCCCTTGAGACCAGATGCTGAAGAAGGCATTGCTAAAGTCATCGACTCGCTATTGGAACAGGGAGTAATAACACCATGTTTTTCCCCGTGTAATACTTCCATTATGCCAATCCCAAAACCAGGACGGCCTGGAGTCTGGCGGTTCATACAAGATTTGAGAGATGTCAATGCATGTGTAGTGCCAATCCATCCAGTAGTTGCTAACCCAGCCACTATATTAACATCTATACCAGCAAATACTACACATTATACAGTGGTAGATTTATGTTCAGCATTCTTTTCAATTCCCATCCATCAAGATTCACAATACCTCTTCGCTTTTACATTTAAAGGAACCCAATTTACATGGCGGCGCGCTCCTCAAGGATATACTGAGAGTCCAACCTTGTACAGCAGAGCCTTGAATCATGATCTAAGAGATTTGCAATTGCCTAAAGGGAGTGTTTTAATACAATATATGGATGATATTTTAATAGCATCTCCATCTAAAGAGGCCTGTGAAACCGACTCCATTGTTTTGCTGGCGGCATTAGAGCAGAAAGGACATAAGGCGTCATTAGGAAAACTCCAATTTTGTCAGCCTAAAGTGAAGTATTTAGGGCACGTTCTTGAGGGAGCACAAAAGAAGTTATGTAGTGATCGGATAAAGGCATTATCAGCGCTAGCTCCACCCACCACCAAGGATTCTATGAAATCCTTCCTAGGAGCAACTGGTTATTGTAGACAGTGGATTTTTGACTATGCCGCTATGGAGAGGCCTCTCAGAGATATTACTACCAGTGAGCAGCCAGATAAAGTAATATGGACGCCCGAGTTAACAAACGCATTTGAGGGTCTAAAAACGTCTTTGTTGACAGCTCCTGCTTTGGGTTTGCCGGATTATAAATTAACATTTTCCTTGTATGTTACAGAGACTAGGGATGCACCGATGTATCGGTCGCACATCGGCATTGGCCGATATGGGCCTTGTTGACTGCAATCGGCCATCGGTGAAAAAGGCCCATGTTCACCGATTGCAGTGGCCGATGTTTAGAACATCAGTTTTGTCAGGTTGCGCCACCTAATTTCTGCCTGGCTACCCTACAGCAGCCACTGATTGACACAACCCACATATCAAACACTCTGGTTCACTTGAAGAAGTAGGCGGTGCCATTTGCCCCAGTGTGTGGTTTTCAAAGAGAAACAAAATGTCCTGCGTCTGGCAGTTTTTCCAGATCTCAGCGAAAGACCCGCGTTTTGCAGTTTGTAGGACCTGTGGCCTTGACATTTCCAGAGGAGGGACTAGTGTCAAGAATTTCAACACAACAAATCTCAGCGGACATTTAAAAAATAGACATGTTGACGAGTATAATGCATACCTCGCAGCTGACAGAAAAAGGAGAGCTGAACTCGACGCAAGGAAACAAGCCACCAGCACCAGCGGCAGCAATGCTGGGTCGACACAGACAATAGCCGCAGCTTTTGAGAAGGGGAAACAATACCCCGCGGACAGCACCAAAGCAAAGGGGATCACTAAGAAAGTGATGGAGTTCATCGCGTTAGATGATCAACCTTTCTCCGTTGTGGCAGACGTGGGTTTCCGAAGCTTAATGGACCACCTGGAGCCTCGTTACACACTGCCCAGTCGGCGCCATTTCGCAGACGTGTGTCTCCCTGAACTCTACAACGTTGTTGCAAAACACATTCATGAGCTGCTGGCTGGTGACATACCTGCAATCAGTTTTACGACTGATATATGGAGTTCGGATGCTAGCCCTGTGAGCATGCTTAGCCTCACGGCACAGTGGATTGACAAGGACTTTAACTTGGTGAAAGCCGTGTTACACTCCCAAGAATTCTCCGGGTCCCATAACGCACCTGCTATCTCGAGTGCGTTTGACAGCATGTTTGAAACGTGGAATATCGACAAATCCAAAGTGCATGTTGTCGTAAGAGACAACGCCAGAAACATGGATAAAGCTATGCGAGACAGTAGGCTGGCCAGCTTTGGCTGCATGGCACACACGCTGCAGCTGGCTGTGCATGACGGCGTCCTGAGCCAGCGGAGCATCGCGGATGTGGTGAAGATTGGCCGAAAAATAGTTGGACACTTTAAACATTCACCCCTTGCCTACTCACGCCTGCAGGATGCGCAGAGCCAGCTTCAGATGAAACACAAACGGCTGCAGCAAGATGTTTCCACTCGCTGGAACAGCACATTTTATATGCTGGAGAGCCTTTTGGAGCAAAAGCGCGCAATTGCACAATATGCCGCAGAATACGAGCTCCCTGCAACTCTCACTGTCCATCAGTGGGGATTAATGGAAAACGTTGTCACACTTCTCTCCCCGTTTGAAGTACTGACAAGAGAAATCAGCAGTGCAGAGGCATCGGCGGCTGACGTTATCCCCTCGGTGAGAGCCCTGAGACGTCTATTAAGCAAGGAGGTTGACACAGATCATGGTGTTAAAACTACCAAAACCACCTTATTAGAGGCTATAGATACACGCTTCAGCCGAATCGAGTATGAGCCCCTGTACTGCATCGCAACGTCACTCGATCCCAGATACAAGGACCGCTACTTTGATGACAAGCAGCGCGTACGAGCCACACTTGACGCGCTCCTGGAGACGCCTGACGCTGGAGATGTGCCCAGGACGCACGGTGGAGAGAGAGCGGGTGTCGGAGAGAGAGATGGTGATGATCGACAGAGCAAGAGGGCACGAGCTGATGGGGAACAGTCCACTCTGCATGACATGTTTGATGAGATTCTGGAGGAAGAGCGACCAGAAACAGAAACGCCAAGACGCAGGGCAGCATCACAGCAACTGGACGTTTTCTTTGTAGAGGCCCCCATTCCCAGAAAAGAGAATGCACTCGGATATTGGAGAGAGAATCACCTGCGTTTTCCCGCACTGGCACAAATGGCACGCAAATACCTGTGTGCTCCGTGCGCCTCCACCGACAGTGAGCGGCTGTTCAGCTGTGCCTCTCACATCTTGGATGAGAAGAGAAATAGACTGAACTGTGACAAGGTGGAGATGCTCATGTTTGTCAAGAAGAACATGCATCTCACTAAGAAGTAGCCTAATGAGGTAGGCCTACCCGGCCATATCCGTGGTTTAATTTTAGGCTATAGTAAAAGGACACTTTTTGTTTCATGAAAAATAATTAATCACACAGGCCTCTTCTTTGTGATTATATTTATTTTATTGTATTATTTATGCTGCTATTAGGCCTACTATAAGCTAGAAGGCTTTTCCTAAAAGAGGGAAACTTTTTGTTTCATAAGAAGAGGCCTGTGTGATTAGATTTATTTTATTATTTATGCTGCAGTGCTATTCCGCCCACTATAAGCTATATACCAGGAAGGCTTTTGAGTTTTCATAGTAAAGGAAGTGTTTTTGTTTCATAAAGAAGAGGCCTGTGAGACTTGATTTTCTTATTTATTTAATTTTAATATTCAGCCATACTATATGCAGGGAAGGTTTTTATTTTGTTTTCAAATTTATTTTATTAAGAAGGCCTACTATGTAATCCATTTGCACTATATATGAGGTCCACTAAGGCTTTTCTAGTTTTCTTAGTAAGAGGCATTTGTTTGTTTTATAAAGAAGAACAGGCCTGTGAACAGATGTGATTTTATTTATTTTTCAATTTATTTCATCTTTGATATTGAGAAGAGGAGGCCCGCAGGGTGGTTTTCCTACTAAAAGCCTCAATGTGTTTACGCAAGATGCCCCATTCAAGTCCAGCTTGTTCCACAAGAGGGCAGTCTCGCTCTGGAGTATGGACAGAAAGTAAATTAATTACTGTTGTAGCAAATTACATCTTGATTGTTCCGATCATAATGTATAAAGTTGAGGTATTGATGTATCTCTGTCTGTCTGTCTGTCTGTCTGTCTGTCTGTCTGTGTCTGTCTGTCTGTCTGTCTGTCTGTCTCTCTGTCTGTCTGTCTGTCTGTCTGTCTGTCTGTCTGTCTGTCTCTCTGTCTGCCTGTCTGTCTGCCTGTCTGTGTGTCTGTCTGTCTGTCTGTCTGTCTGTCTGTCTGTCTGTCTGTCTGTCTGTGTCTGTCTCTCTGTCTTTTGTTAAATATTATTCCCATGTTCAGTTCAGCATCTATTGAGTCAAATGGAGATAAGTATTGTTTTGAATTGAAGACTCAGTCAGAAATCTTTTTATTTTTTATTTTTTTTATTTTTCAAAAAATAAGTGTCAACAATCAATCACCCATTGAATAGGTTCATGAACTTCATGGCACTAGTCAAGTTTTGACAAAAGAAAAAGGTAATACCACCAAGGTCACGTTCTGTGTGGAAAAATCAAATGTTTAAGGCAGCAAAATATTTTTTGTTGGGCTTAAAGTACTACACAGTACTGTTAGATGTTGCACTGTAAGATGTTAACATCTTTAAGGTTAATGTAAAAAAAACTCATGTGACAGCAAGGTTATATTAAAGATTGGTTGTTTCATAATTACATTTGTATGATTGATTTTGTGTTCAAAGTCAAAGATATTGTGTGAAACTGGACTGAAAGACTTCAAAACAGTTGAGTTACTTATTTCTCATTTAATATAATGAAGATTTCTTGGCTTCCCTGTCAAACAATCGATATCGGTATATATCGGTATCGGACAGATTGTTTATTTCAAATATCGGTATCGGTATCGGCCCAGAATTTTGATATCGGTGCATCCCTAACAGAGACAGACGGATTTGCAAATGGGGTTTTAACCCAAATGCACGGGGGTGCACAGAGGCCAGTGGGGTATTGGAGCACACAGCTGGATTCCGTGGCGAGAGGACTGCCAGCCTGTCTAAGAGCGGTGGCGGCGGCAGCGCTCTGTGTATCCAAATGCTCAATTGTGACCTTTGATTCACCCGTTACTCTGTATGTACCTCACTCTGTCTCTACTCTGTTGCAGAAGTCTGCATCGCAACATCTGACGGCATCCAGAAACTCTACGTATGCAGCTACATTATTGGCAAATCCAAATTTAACAATCAAACGCTCACCTCCAGTAAATCCAGCCACTTTCTTGCCAATATGTTCGGATGACGACTGGAATCACAATTGTGAGCAAACTGTCTTGGCCGTAACAGCACCTAGACCCGATTTGGAACAAACCCCAATTGATAACAGTGATTGCATTTTTTATGTAGATGGGAGTTCATTCAGAAATCCTAATGGAAGCGACTTGGATGCAGGGTATGCTGTAGTTACTGATTATGAAATTGTTGAGCATGCCAAACTACCTAATGATTTTTCTGCACAGAAAGCAGAACTATTTGCCCTCACTCGTGCGTGCATTCTGGCTGAAGGTAAGACAGCGACCATATACACCGATTCGAAATATGCATTTAATGTTGTACATGATCATGGTAGGCTTTGGAAGGAACGAGGATTTATTACAAGTTCTGGGACTAAAATTAAGAATGCTATGTATGTTAATAATCTTTTAGAAGCGTGTTTACTTCCATCTAAATTGGCGGGCATCAAGTGTGATGCTCATTCAAATGCTAATTCTCTTGTTGCAAAGGGCAATATGAGGGCCGATGAAGCTGCTAAATCAGCAGCCTGCGACCCCACTCTGATTGTAAAGTTAAAGCCCCATTGTGTTGTAAAAGAGGTTGTGCCTTCTCTTAATGAAATAGCTGTTTTACAGGAAAAGGCAGCAACGGAAGAGAAGAAATTATGGGAAGCAGCAGGATGCTGTAAGGCATCAGATGATGTCTGGAGAGACTCTACAGAGCGAATAGTAGCACCGAGAGTAATAATTCCTGTTTTGATACGAGCAGCACATGGCGCTACTCATGTATCACAGGGGGGTATGTTGGAAGCTATAAAGGCATTGTGGTATGCACCGGGGGCAGCGCAGCAGGCAAAGGAATGGTGTGGAAGATGCGTCGTATGCCAGAAATACAATATTGGGAAGCCGGAAAAGCCCAAACGAGGAGCACACCCACCCCCTGGGGGCCTTTTGTAAATATGCAGATGGATTTTATTGAGCTAGAGAAATGTCAAGGCTATCAGTATGTCTTGGTAATAGTTGATAAGTTCTCAAGATGGATTGAAGCTTTTCCATGTCGCCATGCGGACGCAGCGGCAGTTGTGAAGAAATTGGTTACAGATATAATCCCAAGATTTGGGATTCCTCATTCTATGAATAGTGACCGGGGGTCTCATTTCACCGCTGAGCTGGTGCAAAAGCTTAGCCAAGCTCTTGCTATGAAGCTAAACTTCCATACACCGTATCATCCACAGTCAGCTGGGAGTGTGGAAAGGCAAAATGGAATATTAAAGAGTAAATTGGCCAAACTGTGTGGGGAAACAGGATTAAAATGGCCTGATGCTTTGCCTCTCGTCCTAATGGAAATGAGAGCCACACCAAATAGGCCGACAGGCTTATCTCCGCATGAGGTCTTGATGGGACGACCGATGTCAGTTCCCATAATGCCATTACCACCACTGTCTAAAGTTGAATTGTTATTAGCGGATGAAAAAGCCCTAGAATATTATAAAGCTCTATGCTCACAGTTTAAACGCCTACACCCTCAAGTCCGTGCTGCGCAACCGCAGCCACCGGAAGAGCCTTGTCACAAATTTCAACCTGGTGATGAGGTGTACATTAAAGTGTTTAAGAGGAAAAACAAGCTATCTCCGAGATGGATAGGCCCTTTCCAGGTGTTGCTGACCACGGACACTGCAGTAAAGTGCCAGGGGAGGCCTAGTTGGACCCACGCATCACACTGCAAGAAAGCAACTACCAAAGGGCAGGCGGACTGAGGATCCTTCAAATCTCCATAACCAGGTGTTTAACTCCCATAAAAATGTCATTGTTATATACTGGGCAGACATGATGCACTAAGATTTCTTTCTTTCCTAGCTCCGGTCTGCTAGAGGAGGACAGAGGGAAGAAGATACAGTACCAGTGACATCATCGTGGCCGGGAGTCAAACAGGTGTAGAGTTCATAATGTGGATTTATTAGAGAGTAGAGTGTAAATAATAAAATAGGATTGATATTGAACGGAATAATAGTGCATGAGGAGAAGTTGAATTCTTATCTCTTTTACATAGGAGAACGGTGAAAAGTGAAATACCAGTGTAATCGGTTGAACAGGAGTACTGCACTAAGATATATATATATAATTTCATTACAGGTGACACAGACAGAGGCCATGGCGAGTAATCTGCGGCTGAGAAGTCATCGTTGGATCATCGTGACGGTGTGCCTACTGGTTGGAGTTATCGTGGAACATGAGGGGACATCGACTCCGGACGTGGGTGGCCGGGAGCAGCACGGAGATGACAGAGGGGAGCAGTTGAAGCCTGAGCTGCTGGAGGCGGCCGCTACTGACGTCATGAGGAGATCAAAGAGATATGTAGAGAGCCACCGGAGCAATTTGTATCTCAGCCTGAGCCAGACCGTGGCTAAGATGGCGCATCAAGAAAACTGTTATGTCTGTGGGCTGATACCACACTCCAGTAGGGATGGATTCCCTTTAATGGCTCTCCCCTTAACCCCCTGTCACTTATTCGCTGTGGCTCACACAGCAACGGACTTCACGATCGAGGCCAGGAGACAATATACCCACATCTGCAAGAATTACACGCTGCCTATTTGCCATCCAGGAGACAACAAAGCACTATCGGTGGCGATAGAACCCATTTCCTTTCCTTGGTGCATCACTCGAAATGATACTGGACCTTTTGTAGGAGAGATAGCTAACTGTACCACGAAATGGAATGTAGATAATGAACAGTGTTCATGTGGAAATGGTGAGAGGAGTCCCTCTCAACATGTATACAGGATTATAAGGTTCCTTAAAGTCAGGTGCCTATGCCCATGTGCAAATGTAACTATGCAGGTCACAGATCCCAGGGGAAATCACTCGGACATAAGGATAACTTATTGTGGATCCCCATCGCCTATGCAAATTGCCAAAGACTCGCTGGGGTGGCCAGAGAGAGGAATGCGAGCTCCGCCAGGAGCGTACTGGATCTGCGGAAAAACCGCGTATGCCAATCTTCCTGGAAGATGGAAAGGGACATGTTCATTGGGATATGTTTTACCGGCCATGCGAATTGCCCATACCTTACCGAATAAGCCATATACTCGGAAGAAGCGACATTCAAATATGTTTCACACTCATGATAGAAATTGTAAGACTTGTGATTTTTTTAGAGCTTTGCTTCCCCAGTATGGTGTCATGTCGGCCTTGGATCAAATCACTGATCTATCTGTTATTGTAGAGGAATTAGCCAACACTACAGCTGAAGGAATCAGTGCTATAAATTCTGAATTAGCATCAGTTAGACTGATGACATTGCAAAATAGAGCTGCTCTAGATTATTTGTTAGCAAGTCAGGGAGGCACGTGTTCTGTAATTGGGTCGGAATGTTGTACATATATTCCGAATAATAGTAATAACTCTATTCCTTACATTATTAACCATCTTAATGACATATCTAAGAAATTGCACACACCAAAAACGTACTCCCTGTTTGATTGGCTTGCTGAGAAATGTGGGTTAATCGGTGCAGAAATAATGCATTATGTCTTGTATGGGTTCATTATTTTTGCTGGGTTTATAATGCTACTGTACTGTTTAAAAGTAGCCATTGCTTCATGTTGTTCCCAAGCAACTGTTAAAGTTATGGTACAAAGAGGGAACATTGAAAATCCTATTGAACAGGCAGAAGAGCCAATGAGTCCTTTAACTCCGTATATGGGATCTACCAATTTTATTTACTTACCTTATTTGTATGATTAGTTGGGATTATAATTTCTGTGTTGGGAAAGGAGGGAAATAGATCGGGTACATATTATATGTAACAGCAGAGTTGATAGGTCAACTTTGAAGGCAAATCATCAGTTGGGAAGTGCCTGAAATTATTTTTAGTTTACTTGGATGGTAATGTAGAATACTTTTATATTGTTGTTTTCTTTCACTGTATTCAGGGGAAATTGAAAAGGATTGGAGCCTCCCCTGAACAAATAGTACCTACCTGGTTACAAGATGACTAGAATAGGGAATCATTTTAATTTTTATTTTAATTTTTATATTATTTCCTACATAAGTTTGAATTTATTTTATTTTATTTTCCTTTATTTTATGTTATTTTTCTTTCTATCATATACACTGATATATTAGAGAGTTCCTGTGATTGTAAATTAGTTGCTATGTTGGAAAATCAATCACCTTTAGAGAGTTAGAGTTGCAACACCTAGGTACATCTAGGAAAAACTCATGGCTTGTAGTCTCGTCAAGTTTTGTCCCAAGAGGGTTTTCGCTACAAGTGCATGATTAGATAGTTAAATTACATATTTGAGTCTTTTTCCTAACCCTAGTCAATTAAGGGGAGGTCGTTTGGCCAAATAGAAGCACCTCGACTTGTCCTGGGGTTGCTGAAAATATAGATAGATTTCATATTAGATTAGATGTTACATTATGCAGAGAAAAATGTAACAACATTGTGGTGATTGATTTAATTGATATAAATGATTGAATAACTAAAACACAAGTGTTAAGAAGAGAAATACACCTACACTTTTGTACTATACAAGATTGCAAGAAGAGGGTTAACTATTTTTGATTATTTGAATATAATACTGTATTAATGAATGAACAATTTTCCATATTGATTGTGTTATTAACTGTGTTCTAATTTTGTAATTGTGTTCTAAGGAACAAAAGGGAGGAATTGTCGTTAAACCTACCCAAAATTATGCATAAGGAGTGGTTACATTTAACTCCTCCTGGTAATTAGTATTCAAGCTCCACCTCTGTATGTTCCCATTCAAATAGTGAATACATTGATGGAACTGGAAGTTGGTCTGTCGAGAGGTATGAGAACAGAGCTTCCATGTGCGCACATGTATAATAAATCATATTCTTTTTAAGCAAATAGTGTTGGATTATTTAGGAAGTAGGGAAATTCTTACGACACAGTCCACCTGTTTGTCTGGCAGGCACAGCGACAAGTTCTTTTGTTTAGCCTACGACAACGTTACGTGCTAATTTGCATATCAATATGCGCTAATTAAGTAACTACTAATGACTCTGACTGTTCAATGCTCACCTCAGTTTCATTGATCATGAGTGGGGAGAACGATTGTGTGGACTGTGGAGGACCACTTCGCTGCTGTACTGTGTGTGACCTGTGTGAAGTGATGTGGGATTAGGCAGATAGATGGAGGAGGGAGCGCCTGCGCAGCCGCGGTTCTAGAAACTTTTCGGGTGGGCTGAACCCCCCTAAATTTTTGTCTCAGCCCACCCTAAGAACATAGAGGGGGGGGGGAAACATGCACACAGCGCATTGAGTGTAGTCAGAAACTGCTACTAATGACCACCATGGATTTGGAGAGGGATTAAAAAAAAAAAAAAAAAAAAAAAAAAAAAAGTTTTTTTTGCCTCTATTTTTTTTGGGTGGGCTGAGACTATTTTTGGGTGGGCTAAAGCCCACCCAAAAACGGCCTAGAACCGCCCCTGGTGACGAGTACGACTTCCAGTTCCAGGTGAGGTGTAGTAGTGTATGTTATAATGTTGGTTAAAACCTTTGATCTCTCAATCAATGTGTCTGTGTGGGTCGCTGATCATGCTGTTCATGTTCTATGGTGCTGAGATGAGTGTGTGGTTTACAGTGCTTCGGTCGCTTGTTCCTATTCTGTCGAACTGAAGTGGTGTGTGAAGTGTGTGTATGTGTGTGTTGGTCGCTGTTAAATCTCCTATGGTGCGTTTGCGTCACTACAGCTTTATCGCTTTATCGGGGGATGGGTTGGGCGATGGGCATGCGCAAGCATGGGCACCCACTGGCACAGACATAAATCAGCGCCCCTGATTCCATTCAAGTTTTAAGACAATGTGCAATACAAGTGCCAACTTCACGCAGCATGCTCGCACAAGGCCGCGCCGCGCAGCGCACTTTGCGCATGCACGCACCTTGCACGTGCACGCGCAAAGTGCTCTGCGCGCAAGTCCGGGTATATGCGTCAGCCCCCCTGGTGGGAGATAGGTTCCCGCGCGCCTGCCCCTGTGGGTGACTTAACAGAGCCAGATTTTTGAATTAGGTCATTATTAGGACCGACTAAACAGACAAAAATGGCTAATCAGTGGCCAATATGACTCAAGACTGAAGACTCCAGAGTGAAGTAGAGTCTACTATTACTACTACTATTACACATTACTATGTAATGTGTAATGTAGTGTAATGTGTAATGTAGTGTAATGCAATGTAATGTATTCTGCTAGTGTAATGTGTGATGTAATGTGTAGTGTAATGTAGTGTAATGTGATGTAATGTGTAATGTGTAATGTAGTGTAATGTGTAATGTAGTGTAATGTGTAGTGTAGTGTAATGTATTCTGCTAGTGTAATGTTGTGTAATGTGTAATGTAGTGTAATGTAATGTAGTGTAATGTAATGTGTAGTGTAGTGTAATGTAATGTATTCTGCTAGTGTAATGTGATGTAATGTGTAGTGTAATGTGTAGTGTAATGTGTAATGTAATGTAGTGTAATGTAATGTGTAGTGTAATGTAGTGTAATGTAATGTGTAGTTTAATGTAGTGTAATGTAGTGTAATGTATTCTGCTAGTATAATGTAGAAAACATCTAGGTTGACCCTTGTACCCCCCTGGTCCGGCTGATGGATCAAGTGCGTGTGTGTCTTTTTGTTAAGTCTTGGACTGAAAGGTCTGAAATTCTCACATCAATTCTTTTTGGTTTATTATGGTAATTCACCCTTCCACCACTAGAAAAAAAATCATCCTGGCACCCAGAAATTGCTGTCATCACCATGTGCCCCCAAAGATCCAGCAGCTGGTCTATTACTTTCATTAAAGGAACACTCCACCCATTTTCAACCAGCTTTGTATCATTAGAACATCAGTAGTATATCAGAAAACTGTAAACGGTTTTGAAGTCTGTCATTTAATTTGACAGTTATTGAGTGTTTAAGTGTGGACTCATTAACTCAACAATAACTCATTAACTCAAATCAACTCTCAATAACTGTCAAACTATTCATCATTCATCTAGTTTGACAGTTATTGAGAGTTGATTTGAGTTAATGAGTTATTCATTTGAGTTAGTGTGGACCAGTGATGTCACTGGTCCACACTTTAACACTCAATAACTGTCAAATTAAATGACAGACTTCAAAACAGTTTACAGTGTTCTGATATACTACTGATGTTCTAATGATACAAAGCTGGTTGAAAATGGGCAGAGTGTTCCTTTAAATGTGGAGGTAACGGCAAAATCTTGAATCATCATCATTCCATATAGGTGGCGGGCCGAAGGCTGCTATCTGCTTTAGTTTTTGAGATGATCGATCCCCATCTTGAGTTTAGGTTCTTTTTTCATATGAACTAAATACATTTCTTCTGAACACGATTCCGTTTGTTGGCAGCCTCAAATCGAACGCAGTTTAATGAAAACGTAACTTATTAGATCAGGGAAACGTTATGGCAGTGCTATCGCAAAAACCAATCAAATGCTCGTTTTAGCGTCACATGACTTGAATCAGCCAATGATATTTGCGCAAACAGGACTTATAGGAAGTGAACAAACCGTAACAAACGCATCACAGAATGAAGCCTAAGCTGGTAAGTCTGTTAAGATAATGTTTAGCGAATAGAATTCATAATCGTTTTAATAGTAATAGTAATACTACTTTGCTACATCTTTGATGCAGTCAATATTGGCAACCGGCTAGAGTTAAATGAATTGTCATCACACAAGTTGTCTCTTTGCTGGTGTTAGGCTACAGCTAACACCATGTTGGACGTTACCAGAGTGGGAAATTAATTATTTTGCGTCTTAAATCTACCAGCCACTTTAGTATTTCACCAGCATTTAGCTGCAGTGCTAGATTCTCACCCTGCACATAAGGCTGCTGTTGCAGTAGTGGCCTTGTGTCCATTCTAGACAATGAAGACAAACCCCAAGACTGTGTTACAGTAGGCTAAGTGTATCTTGTCCTATAATTGACCAGACTAGACAGAGGTTGAAGTAGAAGAGATAACATTTATTACAAACGTTTACATCATCTGCAGATCACCAGTTACTTGTGTCAATATTTTACCCTAAAATGTTTTAGCATTGATTTTTAAAAGAATTGCAAAGAATAAGAGTTTTATGTTCTCCTGTAGGATGTGTTTTGGAGAGCATTGATAAGGATTGATAAGGACTACCAGTACATCAGATCTCCAGAGCCTGAACGTTTTCTGTCAAGCTGCGAATGAGGGCTAGGTGTGACAGGAAACATGTCATCACAGATTGTCTCTTGAAATGTAGCATATGAAATATAGCCCAATTAATTATAGTATTTAATAATCTTATTTTTTCCAACTAGAAAATGTTCAGTTTGTAGCAGTAAGGTGCATACCTCTGACACTAACACTGTGTTAAACTGTAAAGGTGGAGGTTACAGGTGTAGCCTCAGCAAGTGAGACATCCAGGTGGAATGAGGAGGATTCAGAGGAACTAATGCCAAGGGTTTTTATTTACAAACCAAATCCCTTGATTAATGATGTAAAATCATGTGGACAGATGATTTGGCCTAAAAGACAAACAAGTAGGGGTGTCACGATACACTCAGTTCACGATACGATACGTATCACGATACTGGGTTCACGATAACGATACGATACGATTTTAACAATATTTTTTTAAACTTGAATAATGACAATATATGACTGGAAAAGTAGTATTTTATTTGAAATGCATAAATACAAAACATGCTGTTGTGGGAAATTGTTATTACAATAACAACTAGAAAAAACATGAGATTGGAGATAAGGCTTATCTTGAAATAGAATGAGTTACACCGTCACTTAGATTTACTTTGAACTAAAAGGTTTCTCAGCAGTATAAATTCTCATTATGCATCTTCAGTTTTTCTTCAAACTCAAACAACAAGACTTTTCTTAGTCTATTTTTTATGCATCTTCAGTTTTTCCTGTCAAGTAAACAGTTTTGCCAGAAACTCAATTGAATGGTTTCTCTCCTGTATAACTTATCATGTGTCTCTTCAGAGACTTGTTCAACTGAACTACTTTCCACACATTGAACTTCAACAAACAAAGACGTTTCTTAGTCTATTTTTGAAAAAATAAAAATTTATATAAAAAAAAAAAAATCGCGATATGAGATTTCATCTCAACGATACATATCGTGACGTTTTACTATCGCGAAATTTCGTGGGACGATATATTGTGACACCCCTACAAACAAGGTATTAACAAAGGATTTGATCAAACAAGGGAAAACAAATTCAACTGTAAAGTAATAGAATAAATCTAATTCAAATCAAATACTCAATCAATATTCAAAGGAACTAACTATAATAAACTAACACTTCAAACGATGCATCTGCACATGGACAATCAATTGGGAAGAACAGAGCAGCCTCCTCTCAACAGCATACATGGCAAACTGAGCCTGGCCTACTGAGCTTCACCCAATCAACCACCCTTTATTGAGCCCAGGTGCAGCTCAATCAGGGCCTCAGGTGTGGCTGGTTAGGTGAGGCTGAACTGGTGGGGGGATTTTGTACAACTAACATTTAAAAAAGTCTAACATTGAAGTCTTTTTGACTCTGAAGAAGACTAGAAGAAGATTATCTGTCGAAATGTCACTCAGCCCCTATTAACTCATTGAGTGCCAATGACGTCGATCGGCATCAAAGTAAATAGTGACGTTGAGTGCCAATGACGTCGATCGGCGTCAAATGCGTTTTTTGACGGTGGGACGTGGATCAAAGCCTCGTGCATCTCCTGTACAAATATTGTACAAATATTGTAGCTATTGAAGGTGTATAACCTATTTTACGGACCCATTAGGTGGCGACAGTGCTCTCTAGATTAGAGAAAGGTCAGGAAAACAGCAGGAAAAAGCCCCGTGATGAAAGAGAAACCGATGCATGCTGCAGCCAGAGCCATATAGATTGCTCTGGCTGGAGCTAACGTTACCTGCGAACAGCAGTCAATCCGCGCCCACAACTGAGCCCCTCTGTCTCTGCTGCATAGTTTCTCCACACGATTAGCCGCCAGAAAAGCAGCACCCGACGCCGAAGGGCCAAACCATTCTCAGCAGTCCGGTTTGGCTTTTCTTTTTTTGGAGCCGGCGCACAAAAACGGAGCGCTCCGAAAATAGACGCTGGGTGCGTGAGGCTGTGTGTTAGTGTGGGGAGGAGTTTGCAGCTGAGGGGGGGGAGAGGGGGGTGGGGCACGCAGGGCACCACACAACTACACCACATCACTACATCAGAAAATATTAGCTTCAGAGTCAGTGAATGTGCTTGAAATGCTTCATTTCACAAAAGGCTGAATATCTTAGCTTCTAATTTGAAACGCCTGTTTTTGCTGAAAACAACCTATCTTCTCCGGCTGATAACTAAAGAACGGAAAATGGTATCAATAAACTTTTTTTTGCTGATGATACAATAGAGTCTCCTCGTTCTTTGTGCGTGTTCGGTGTTTACATAGTAATATCACACAATATTCTGTGGGCCTCGAGAAATCACTGAAAGCGCTCTGAAACTCTGGCACTGGGAGCGTCCGTTCTCCAAAAGTGGCTGGCACTCAATGAGTTAATAAACGTGCAGACAGAAAAGAGTGCTCCATGTGTCTTTACTCCAGGCAGTCTGTGAAGTGCCCAGGTAAAACTTTTTTCTATGTACTGTAGGTTACACTAACATTTCTCAATTAAATGCTGCCGGTCACTAACACTAAACCATCTTTGCAGACCACATCATCAGTGCACACTCATATTCATGCAACTCCATTATTCAGCACTGTAAATGTTACTGTTGCAAATAGTATGAATAGTTAATTGATTGTTCTTTAAGAGTGTCCCACATCTGTTGTTATTTTGGAATAAAAAAATATTCTATGCCACATGTCCTGAAATGTAATATGTCATGCATAATTACTTAGATATTCTGACATCACATTAGGAGGGGTTATGCATTGTCATTTATGCTGTGATGGTAAATAAAATGCACATATATAAATGTCCCCATTTATTACAGGTAAAACCAAACATGAAACTATACTAACAAGTACTGTACATAAAATGTAATTGTTGCACAATTGCAGTTTGTTTTATAAAATTGAATGATAGCCTGCATATCACTGTATAGATTAAGACTGTTCTTCACAGCCACAAATATCAATATGCGAGATGATTGGCAGGGTTCCTACATGCTTTCCATTTTTAAATTACATATTTTCCCAGGCAGACCCTATGTTCTTGACTGGATTTGATTTATGTAGGTATTTGATAATGCATAGTGACAGCAGCTAGATAGTAAATAGCATCCCTCTATCTGAACATTACTCACATCAACAAAAACTGGACTCAAAGTGGCTACAACATAAAAGCTAGAATTATGTGTGTATTGGACCCAAAGGCCTGGAAATGATCAAATAAATGTTAAATAATTTTCCAGACCTGCATAGGAACCCTGCCTGCCACAACAAATTGTCACTACAGGCTGCATATCGAAATTGTTGTGTTCCCCAACGTCAACGACGGGTCTTCATCCCATACAAGGAGCAAAATGATGTGTAGTAGCCTGAAAGTAGCATGGAGACACAAGAGTAGAGTTGTTGCAGCACATCTCTCCAAATCTGCGGGCATCTGCAGGTTTGGATCCGTGATAGACACAGCTAGCAGTTGTCCTGTTCCCCATCCCACCGTCACAGTTAGTCATCGCCAGAGGCAATGTTCTCTCTTCTTGGAATCTCTAATAATAGAAAACGTAGTAGTTACTGTATGTTACATGTGTGGCCAACGTTGCTAACCTAGCTTCTGAAATGTTTACGACTAGAATTCATTAGATCGATAATGCTACCGTAGCCTAATCTAGCTAACGTTAACGTTACCTCCACCTCGCTAGCTATAGCAACATACTGTTCTAGCTACAGCCTACAAGGAAAATTCATTCATTTATCAAATGTCTTTATCTTACCAAACACAATTACGCTAGTTTCTGAGATAATATATAGTGTGGCATATACCTGTGAATAACATGTGATGTTAAATGCTCAACATTGTGCGTTTATTCTTACCTGGAAATCACACATTGATCCGTAGGCGAGTGTTGTTTACATTTCGGCCAGGCAGATCCTGGATCAGATCGGGGTCCTAAGCCGTGCGCGTGCGTCTTGCGATTGGTTGAAGCATTAAATACTATGCTCTGAATGGTTCATAAACTACAGCTACCCCGCAATTTGCCTGAGTAGAGTGACGATTAAAATATACATTTATCAAAAAACTTCGATCAAACCAGAGCTGCCAACAAACAGTTTTAGACTTCATAGAATTATTTGACATCATACATAAAATATTGTGTAACCTTTCGATGAGGATCAATCAACAACACGAAAAACGGTCTTGGCCCAGCGCCTAATAGAAAACTTTGCATTTAGCGGATCTGACTTTGGATAACATGAAGAATGTCATTCATTTTTCTTGTGTACTCAAAAAAAGAGTCAATCTTCCATTGACATTTGTATCTATTCTTACCTTGTCATAGAGGAACAAGCTATTTGTATCTATTCTTACCTTGTCATAAATAAGCTGTTATATATGTTGTTCTTACGTCTTGTCATAGAGGAACAAGCTATTGTCAGTAGGGTCGATAATTTCACTTTAAAAACAATCCAGCTCATTTTATTTAGAAAGATTTTCGTGAATCAAGTGACAAACATCACTTGTTTAAGGAAGATGTCACATAAGAAAAAAAGATTGTGTGTAAGCAGTGACATCTCACTCTGCTGGCAGGTGTTTTTCTCCTGTTTTGAGAAAACAAATGCTTTAAGACGCTTGTAAAGGTAAAAGATTATGATTTTTACAGCACATATTCTTGATTCATGATAATACAAACTGTGAGTTAATGTTACTTAGTTACGCATAAGACTCGAGTTGCCAGAATGCAAATAATTTGTTATCATAAAATCTATTTTTATGTGTCTCAGGCAGTTGGGGAATTTCTCTTTGCAAGCAACATTCCAGCAGCATTGCAGAAGCCTGGCTTTAGTTCTTCTGAATGCTCCGTTTCTGCATCTTGCATGAATATTACATGCTGTGTTGCTCATGTCTGCACTCAAAGTCCATAGTGTCCAGAACCTGTTTGCTATAGCGACAATGATCCCTGGGTGACTGTGGTTGTGCTTTATGCAACTGAATCTGATAATTAGTGAGAAATACACCTGTGATTCTCTGTTACACTAATGTGACAAAGCTGTGATCTGCAATTCTTATAGTGACATTGTTCCAAATCACAACGTCTATATTTACAATTATATTCACCTGACACCCAAACAAATCACAATGAAGGAGCAGGGGCAAGGTTTCATTATCTAGCTGAAGGACAGTTTGGAGTGATGATGGCTCTTGACACGCATGGGCTGTTTTTTGTGAATGAGACTTGTGACCTTTTGTTTATGGGACAATCTAACCATTAGTGACATGCATGATATATATATATATATATATATATATATATATATATATATATATATATATATATATATATATATATATATCATGCAGCCATAACTAACTCTGTATGAATACACATGATTTCCCTGTATATATATATATATATATATATACTCACATGTATGTATTGGCATGTATGTATATGTATATATATATATATACATATATCGCAGCAGAGAGTGTTGTCGCAGCTCCGCATGGCATTCAATGGGACTCAATGGGGCTCGTTAGGGATCCAAACGCAGATCGTTCAAACATATTAAAGGACTTCCTGGATCTCGTCCCGTTTGAAGGGTTTTTCAATTGTTTGATCTAGTTCAGGATGTGCGTCAGTGTCAACCTTTCAATTGCACCAATAGGGTTGCACAATCCCACGCAATCAATTCAAATATTCCTCCTTCTTAAAAAGCATCGGTGATGAATTAATTAAAGCAGCTCTGACTTTCCCTGTCACCGCCTGCTGCAGATTGCCATGTGTGTGTGTGTGTGTGTGCGTGTGTGCGTGTGTGTGTGTGTGTGTGTGTGTGTGTGTGTGTGTGTGTGTGTGTGTGTGTGTGTGTGTGTGTGTGTGGATTGCCATGGATGTGTGTCATGTGAAATGTTTCATCAGCTTCTGATTTAATTACATCTCTGAATCAGGACTCATTTCACTCTAACACACAATTACAGCAGAAAGCCCCAGAGAGAGAGACAAACATCCCAAAGCTCATTTCATCATATTCAATGTTTCCTAAAGGGCATACATGATCACAGTCTCAAGTCTGTCTTGGCTCAATGTAGATCAGCATTTCACTGACTCACATGCATAGCTCAGAGCTCAACTTAAACGGATAGTTCACATTTTTTCAAAGTCTAGCCCTATTTGCTACCTACCTAAAAAAGCGTAGCCTTGATGCATCGGTAATCAGTAACTACAGACCAATATCTAATCTCCCCTTTATAGCCAAAATAATTGAAGAGGTTGTTTACCTACAACTTAATAGATTCCTAACCTCAAATGATCTCCTAGATAAACTCCAATCAGGCTTTCGCCCCATCACAGCACAGAAACCGCACTCACTAAAGTCATACATTACATTAGAATGAACTCAGACTCAGGCAAAAATTTGATTCTAGTGCTACTGGATCTTAGCGCTGCATTTGACACTGTTGACCACTCAATTTTATTGGACAGACTGGAAAACTGGGTTGGGCTATCGGGTACGGTCCTCCAGTGGTTCAGGTCCTATCTTCAAGACAGGAAGTACTTTGTCTCCATTGGTAATTACACATCTGACCTAACTAGGATGACTTGTGGGGTGCCTCAATGATCCATTATGGGGCCCGTTCTCTTCAACCTTTATATGCTCCCTCTAGGCCTAATTATGCAAAAAAACAAAGTAGCCTATCATAACTACGCAGACGACACTCAGTTGTATATAACTCTTTCCTCAGCTGACTATGCTCCCATATAATCATTGTGCCAGTGCATTGATCAAATAAATAACTGGATGTGCCAGAATTTCCTACAGCTAAACAAAGACAAAACAGAGGTGATCGTCTTTGGTCCCAAAGAACAAAGGCTTAAAATCACTGCACGCCTTGAGTCTCGATCCCTGAAGCCTAAGGATCAAGTCAAAAATATTGGCGTTATTATTGATTCCGATCTCAACTTTAACTCCCACATTAAGTCAATCAGAAAATCAGCTTTTTATCATCTTAAAAATATAGCAAAAATTAGGGGCTACATGTCCAGACAGGATCTAGAAAAACTAATTCACGTCTTCATCTATAGTAGGTTAGACTACTGCAATAGCCTTTTCTCTGGTCTCTCCAAAAAATAACTTAGGCAACTTCAGCTCATTCAGAATGCTGCTGCTAGAGTTCTAACGAAGACTAAGAAAGCTGATCATATCACTCCAGTTCTTAAGTCCTTACACTGGTTGCCAGTGTGTCAGAGAATAGATTTTAAAATACTGTTATTAGTCTATAAATCACTTAATGGCCTAGGCCCAAAATACATCGCTGAGTTGCTCCCACGCTACAAACCGTCTAGTCCTCTTAGGTCAGCAGGGTCCAGCTTATTAACTGTCCCTAGGATCAAATCAAATCATGGGAAGGCCGCATTTACCCACTATGCTTCTGCTAGCTGGAACAAACTGCCTGAAGACCTCAGATCTGCCCCAACGTTACTTACTTTTAAAAATAGACTGAAGACTTTTATGTTTACCGTCGCTTTTAACTGCTGACAGCTATTTATTGTAATTACTGCTAAAAGCTGCAGGTCTGGGGGATGGTGTGTGTAACGGATATAGCCACCGACTTAGCCAAATCTTTTGTCTAGAAGAGGGTGGTGCAAGGTCCATGGAGGGACATTCGCGTGAGATATATATAAAACTCACTATCGCCGTACTACGGATATACTCACTGCCTTGGGTAACTATTTTCCAGAAGAGGGTGAGGTGTTGCGTCAGGAGGGGATGCACGCGTAAGGGGAGCTTACTAGAGCCGTACTCGTTTTAAGCAAGGTTTAAAGAAAGAAAACAACCTGTTTGTCGACGGGCAACAGAAAGACGCAAGCTGAAAGGTATGCTTGGCGTCCAAACTACAGTATAAAGATAAAGAAACACATACCCAGACCTGAGTTTTGCGAAAGGCCTGTTGCCTAATGCACTTTTATACTCTCTTTTTTAAAGTTTTGTTGTGATGCTTTTAAATGTCCATTTTATTCTCTTCTTTTATTCTTTTATTTCCTGTCATCCATTTTATGTGAAGCACTTTGAATGAAATGAACTGTGTATGAAATGTGCTATACAATAAACTTGACTTGTGTGTGTGTGTGTGTGTGTGTGTGTGTGTGTGTGTGTGTGTGTGTGTGTGTGTGTGTGTGTGTGTGTGTGTGTGTGTGTATATAATAAATTCAATTTATATAGCACACTTTAAAATCCAAGGACTTCACAAGGTGCTTTACAGATGCATGATAAAAGCAATCAAGCAATCAAACAGGGAAAAATAAAAAATATAAAGAAACAGCTACTAAAAGAATAAAAGGATAAAAACATTTCAATCAGGAGAGGCCAGTTGGTAGGATTAGACAAACTTTATTTAGCAATCGGCATGCATGGCAAATACTTTGGCGCTTGACTCCATTGGCCAGTGGCGCTGCTCTTGAGGCAAGAGGAGGGCACCTGCATAGGCTAGGAGATCCCCCCCCCGTGGGGGATCGGGAGTCAAGACTCGTTGGTGGTGGACTGGGGAGGTGGGTGGGGCAAAACAACGCTTCGGAGGCCGGCTTCAAGGGAGATGGACTGCCGTGGGCTGCTGCTGCTATGATCGGCCAGAGAGAGAGAGGTGACGTAGAACCCTTGCTATATATATGAGGATTAACTGACGTCATGTTTGACGTCATAGCAGACGTCATACTAGGATTTTTGACCACGTTGAGATCGGATTACGCGTGAGTGGCCTTCTGCTTGAACTATGGTCGGGAGACCTCACTTCAATCAGGAGAGGCCAGTTGGTAGGATTAGACAAACTTTATTTAGCAATCGGCATGCATGGCAAATACTTTGGCGCTTGACTCCATTGGCCAGTGGCGCTGCTCTTGAGGCAAGAGGAGGGCACCTGCATAGGCTAGGAGATCCCCCAAAAGGAAGATCTGATTACCGGAAGTTAATTGAGATCTGCAGGCGCCAGTAGTTGATTGTAC
Source organism: Poromitra crassiceps (assembly GCF_964638095.1). Taxonomy (NCBI): domain Eukaryota; kingdom Metazoa; phylum Chordata; class Actinopteri; order Beryciformes; family Melamphaidae; genus Poromitra; species Poromitra crassiceps. The sequence continues at coordinate 6,894,692 of NC_139627.1, forward strand.
TTTTCTGGCCTTCGACCTTTTAGCGACTTACAGCTATTTGCGGCTGGCGCTCCCAACTCGGTCGGGCCTTCGATCTTGATACGTTAATGTTTACTTGGTACGTGCTTATCCTGCCTTCGACCTTTTTTGCGACTTACGGCTATTTGCGGCTGGCGCTCCTAACTCGGTCGGGCACCTCGCGATAGCGCTTCCCAGCTTGGCCTACCTGGCCGCCTTGGCGCTTCGCGATTGTACTTTTCCGGCCTTCGACCTTTTTTAGCGACTTACGTTATTTGCGGCTGGCGCTCCCAACTCGGTCGGGCCTTCGATCTTGGTACGTTGATGTTTAGCTTGGCGCTTCCCGGCTTGGCCTACTTGGCTGCCTTGGCGCGACTACCCTGACTTTCTCCGGCTCTCTCTTTCTCTATTCCCTCTATTCCCTCCCCCAACCTGTGTAAAGAGAGAGGGAGGACCCTAGTGGAAAGCTAAAATAAATAAGTGGGTTTTAAGTTTTGATTTAAAAACGTCAAAAGAGTCTGTAGCCCTGAGTGGTCCTGGGAGCTGATTCCACAGCCGGGGGCCCAGTGAGGAGAAGGCACGGTCACCCATGCTTGCCAGTTTGGTCCTAGGGACAGAAAGGAGGTTGGAGCTGCATGATCGGAGTGTCCGGAGTGAGGATTGAGGGGTGACTAGATCTTGGAGGTAGGTTGGAGCAGTATGAATGGCCTTGTATGTTAACAGGAGAAGTTTGTAGGTGATGCGGTGGTTAACTGGGAACCAGTGAAGGGAGTGCAGAACCGGGGTGATGTGCTCTGACTTGCGTGTTTTTGTAAGATTCCAGGCGGCACAGTTTTGGACATACTGAAGTCTCTGGATGGTTTTGGAGGGAAGGCCAGCAGATAGGGAGTTGCAATAATCTAAGCGGGAGTTGATGAAGGAATGAACCAGTTTTTCTGCATCAGGTTTGCTTAGTGAGGGGCGTAGCTTGGAGATGTTCTTCAGATGGAAAAAGGAGGTTTGACAGACGGATTTGATGTGTGCGTCGAGAGATAGTGATGAATCCAGTGTGACACCAAGGCTAGTTATGAGTGAGGAAAGGGGGATGGACTGGCCACAGATGGTGATGTGGGTGATGGCAGCCAATATGTGTGTGTGTGTGTGTGTGTGTGTGTGTGTGTGTGTGTGTGTGTGTGTGTGTGTGTGTGTGTGTGTGTGTGAGACTGTGGATGACATTTCAGTGAGCTTCAGTCAGCTTGCACATACAGGAGCGTGACCCCATTGACCTTGCATTCGTTTTTTGCCCAACTCCCCAGAGCTACTATGAGGAACAGCATGGATTGTGCTGAGAAAGAACTCTACCAATCAACAGCATCATTGGTAAGTAGCAAATAGGGGTCGACTTTAAAAAATGTGAACTATCCCTTTAAAATGGATGTGTCAATGGCAGTGTCTCTGAAGGCAGAAACATTCCCCGAATCTTCTGTGTGAAATGGAAAGGCTACAAACCCTTAGGGTTACCCTATAACCCTATAACCCACAAGGCCTCTATGTACCATAATGCAGCCATCCATCCATTACTGTACATCATGTGCCTCAGAACACCTGAACCCTAACCCTACCACACAACCCTAACCCTACTACCACAAACAGTCTGTGATGCTTTGCAAAGCCCCAGGTTAAAGTCCACTATTTGGCTCCCAATGTGGATAGACACAGGATAATTTGGACTATGGCGAAAAGCAACGTGAAGATGAGTAAATAAACATACAAACTTCTGTCAGATTAGACCACATTAGACGCTGTCGATGTCTCTAGGAATGTTAGCCAATGTTTACACAATGGTGAGAAAGAGATGCGGCCACACAACAGAAAGGAAAACAGTTACATACATACAAGACCTTTGAGGTTTAAAAACGCACCACACACACTCTGGGGGTCCCCTGGGTGCTGCAGTGTCTCACCTTTGTCTCCCTCTCCTCCAGGAGGGTCTCCAGCCTCTTCTGAGCAGCGCGGCCCTCGTGGTCATCGCTCACGATCAGGATGATGTGGTTCCAGCGGAACTCGCGCATCATGTCGAACCAAACGTGAGCCTGGTGCGAGTAGGGAGGGACTGTCCGCAGGAAGGACAAATGGATACTCTGAGGAGGAAATGTAGAGTGAGTAGGGAGGGACTGTCCGCAGGAAGGTCAAATGGATACTCTGAGGAGGAAATGTAGAGTGAGTAGGGAGGGACTGTCCGCAGGAAGGTCAAATGGATACTCTGAGGAGGAAATGTAGAGTGAGTAGGGAGGGACTGTCCGCAGGAAGGTCAAATGGATACTCTGAGGAGGAAATGTAGAGTGAGTAGGGAGGGACTGTCCGCAGGAAGGTCAAATGGATACTCTGAGGAGGAAATGTAGAGTGAGTAGGGAGGGACTGTCCGCAGGAAGGACAAATGGATACTCTGAGGAGGAAATGTAGAGTGAGTAGGGAGGGACTGTCCGCAGGAAGGTCAAATGGATACTCTGAGGAGGAAATGTAGAGTGAGTAGGGAGGGACTGTCCGCAGGAAGGACAAATGGATACTCTGAGGAGGAAATGTAGAGTGAGTAGGGAGGGACTGTCCGCAGGAAGGTCAAATGGATACTCTGAGGAGGAAATGTAGAGTGAGTATGATGGAGGTCCCCCCCCTGATTTTTCTTCCATTTTCTTCACAGTTGTAGCCTACTTGACCAATTCCCCCTGCTGTCCCAGTCGTTGCTCCACCCTCTCTGTCAATCTGGGGAGAGTTGTAGACTAGCACATGCTTCCTCCGATACATGTGCAGTCGCCAGCTGCTTCTTTTCACCTGACAGCGAGGACAGCTGCTGTTAAATCCAAAAGTAAAAAGACGACGTGCCTCGGGAGTCAAACATGAGCTCTCTCGCTTGCAAGACCGGAATGCTCCAGGTTCCCCTAACCACCACCGTCTCCCCCCCCCCCCCCCCACACACACACACACACACACCACATTAGGCGTCAACGATGTACTTACAACATGAGACAGTTGTTAGACTCTATGACATGTATAATGTTAATATTCACATATCTAGAAACATGATGTGCAACGTATTTTGGTTCAGAAATGTTCATATTCTACATATCCGTGGATTCCAGAAACATACAATTCCGACATTCTATTCTGGCGACTCACTCACAGTGGAAGCATTACATTATTAATGATGCCCTTTCAATTTTCAGTTGGAAAGCCATTTAATCACCGCAACCCGTAATGGACAGCGACAGGATGTTTAAACTACCCAGCTTTTGAAGGCACCCCCCAGGGAGCTACTAACTCTCTCTCTCTCTCTCTCTCTCTCTCTATCTCTCTCTCTCTCTCTCTCTATCACTCACCTTGTCAGAGTAGATGGACATGCGGGTTGTGAGACCCACCACAGGAATGCGATAGAAGCCTGCAGTGTAGGACACGGGCGTCGGAGTGAGGTGGTCGTTGGACTGGGGAGGGTGACTCACCAGGATAGCATAGACCTGCAAAGGCAAGGATATTTAGCCGTGCCAACTTTGTGTATATTTGGCTGCCTCAACAGACTGCAAAAAAAGCAAGAACTAATAAGTGTGTAACTTATAGGGATACAGATAGACAGGTAAAATCACTAGTGGGTTACATGTGTCCCCAAGTACCCACATACAGCAGCCTGTGTGTATAGAGAGCCAAAGTGAACGTCACTTCCTGCTTCAGCACTGTACCAGAGATTTTCATCTGCCATTTATTTTCTCTTAGACATTTCGTAAAATGCTTATAAAAATAGGTTTACTTCATCAAACCAAACGGTTCAGCTATATTTAGAATCGGGAGAGACCATAGAACATTTCACTCAGACCAAAACTTTAAAAAACAACATTGAAAAAATATTTTCTTATGTGGTCTCTCCTGTTTCTAAATATATCTCAACCCTTTGGCTTGAACAAGTTAAACTATTTTTATAAGCGTTTTACGAAATGTCTATGGGAAAATAAATGGCTGGTACAGTGCTGAAGCAGGAAGTGACGTTCACTTTGGCTCTCTATTGATTTTACATTTATACTTACCCTTTAAGCATTTTAATGGCAGGCAAGGATAGGCTTAATCTGTATAGCACGTTTCATATGCTGAGGAAATTCAAGGTGCAGTGCAAAGTAATAAAAAATTGAGTAAAGGTAAAACATTTACAATTAAAAAGTTCAAAAGTACAGACAAGAGATCCACAAGATGAAAGACTTAAACTAGTGCAGTTCAAATCATAAAATAGGAAGATAAAAGGACACAACCCTCTCTTATCCTCTGTCATTCCTGCTTCTATTCTTGATCTGATATTTAGGTCAGATCTCACTGCCTATAAGACAAGAATCATAGAATGTCCTCTTGGTCCACAGAGTGGTGGTCATACAGAGTGTCAGAGCACTGACCTCTGCTGCCTAGTCTTCCTGTGGGGGCCTTGAGTCCAAAGTCTCCTGCCAAAGTCTCCTGTCAGTGACACAGCTGTCTCTGGTTCACTCATCACCAGCTGACACGCATTGACTTTGATTGCTTAGCTGGGTATTTTATTTTATTTTTATTTAACCTTTATTTATACAGGTGAATCACCTTGAGACCTAGATCTCATTTTCAAGTGCGGTATATAAGCTCCTGTGCCACACTCAGTGACTGTTGGAGTATTGTGTTTGTATCTCCTGTGTTCCTGAGCATTACTGACAGTAAACTTGATTTGGGGATTTCAACTTGTCTCCTGAGTCCTGTGTGGTTCTTCACCTGGGTCCCCTCTAACCTGTGACACAGAGTGATCATACAGAGTGGTGATCATACAGGGTAAAGCTCTGTCATAGCTCTTTTTTGTTTTTTAATGTTCCTTGTTCACATCTAAAGTCTTGTGTGAAGCACTTTGTGTATGAAATGTGCAATATAAATAAACTCACCTTGCCTTGAGAAATATGTAAGTAATAGTTGTGTCTGCCTGAACATTTGTGTATAATATTTTGGCAGACAGGACTATTACTTACACATTTATCAAGGCTAGGCAAGTAATAACAGCGCCTGTCTGCCCGAATATTTATGTACAATAGGCAAAAAGCCTGTAAAAGGTGAGGGATAAAGTAATCTATAAGAGAGACATTTTTTCCCGTTATAAAAATGTCTCCACTGCGTGGGCTGGCAAACTGATATGCGTTTGTGCCCAGTTGGTTTACTTTTGTCCTTGCGTGAGGCAAACCAATGTCGGCCAAGTACTGCAGGGCCTTTCTGGGTGACAAGATGGCGTACATTTCTTTCTTCAAGCTCAGCCTTGAGATAAGCCTCTCTGAGCTCCAAACGGGGAGGAGGAATGCTGGCATGACTACTCAGATTATGGATTGTTGGATGTGAGCAGCCCGTATGGTTGGGTCGAAAATGAGGTCTTTCATCCAAGGACTGCTCCCAGGCATCTACTCTTCCATCTGCCATAGACTTTCCTTGTCAGTGCCTATCATCACCAAAGAGCCAACCTCACTAATGAAACCTTCTAGAGCTACTTTAGCATTCTGTATTCTGGATAGAATGATACATGTGATTTTCTTTAATGCAGGAATTTACAAGAAAAAGGTAATCCAACCCTGATGGTTGGATTACACGTGAATGTGTTGGGTGAGCATGTGACAGAATACACAATATATATATATATATATATATATATATATATATATATATATATACTGTATATATATATATACATACACAATGCTAAAGTACTATTCCGCAAGCCTCTATCAATTAGGGTCATTACACTAAGCACAGGGCCAGGGACATCAGAGCAGCAGTAAAGCAGAGGGAGTGCTGTGTGTCTATTATTTGTGGGTAAGTAATTGTGTGTGTGTGTGTGTGTGTGTGTGTGTGTGTGTGTGTGTGTGTGTGTGTGTGTGTGTGTGTGTGTGTGTGTGTGTGTGTGCGTGTGCGTGCGTGCGTGTGTGAGAGAGAGAGAGAGAGAGAGAGAGAGAGAGAGAGAGAGAGAGAGAGAGAGAGAGAGAGAGAGAGAGAGAGACTTCACGCCTCAACACTCTGCGACACAATGTTGGGGCTTTTGAAAAGGCGTGTTGAGCATTACGTGCTCTCACAGGGCCATACACACTCACACTATGCATCACTTATGGAATATGTTTTGTTTGATTTGTAGCACATATGGTATAAACCTTCAGGCCATTTGAATTGTAAAAACGAATTATCTTCTGTACAGTACCATAACAATCACTTTATGTATTAATATGAACCCCAATTCTAGCATACTTCTACAATGTGTAAATTTCATCATATCACACGGCCACTACTGTTGAATGAGCAATCCTTCCCTGGAAACTAAAATGCACACAAACTCTACAGCCATATAAAGCTCTGTTTGGCAATAAATATACCATGTAGCCTACCATACACAGTGGAAGTCCAACTATACAGCCAAGTCGTTAATTGTGAGTGATGCATCACTCATTTGACTCATTGGTTCCATTGCAGTTCAGTAGATCTGCAGCTGTGCATTCTAAACTGTACAGTCGCCCTCTCATCTGCCCCAAACTAAATGCTCTTTTTGCATGTCTGTGAAACAGACTGTCTTGTGTGAAAACTGTAGGGAGAGTGAAAAGGACATCTGCCTATCATGATACATGGACTTGCAAAGTATTTTCCTCAAGGTTTTTTGTTTGCTTGTTTATTTCCGTATAATTACGGATCGCGGAATGAACCTATAGGCTATATAATATCCAAACAGGACGAGGTGGAGAAATATCATCAGGGGACAGACAGAAGAATGATTATTTTGATCATCGTTTCACTGCTATCGCTCTACCTGCAATGTCATGGAATTCTGGACAAAATCATCTAACAATAGGCTAAAGACAATCTCAGATCAAGTGGGGGTAATGTGGACTAAATCAAGGGTGCTTGATATGAAAAAGATTGAGAATCACTATATAAAAATTACACAGAGCAAAGCTTTATGCAGACTAGACAGCCCCAAGATTGATACTGAACAGACAGTGATTAAGAGTTCAAGATTAATGATCTGGTCATGGCAAATGGCGTGGTCACGCAATATCCACATGAAAAATGCCGTGCTATAACCCACTCCCTTGAGTCAGACAAGACAGCTGCTGATTATGGTAGCGGAGGGAAGGTTCACTATAAACGACCCAACTTTTAATAGCAAGGCACTGCAATACAGCCACAAAACATAGCAGGTTACAGTCCAATAGCAAATGACTTGACAGTAACATTTCCCCACACATGGCAGGTGCAGGTGTAGGCTATATGGAGCATGGATTCTGTGAAGTAGGACAGTGGTTCTCAACGTGGGGTCTGGGGACCACCTGGGGTCCTTGAGGTGGTTCCAGGAGGTCCCCAGGGAATTGATGAATTCTTAAACTTACCATTTCATTTACAATATATTTTAACATCTTATCCTGCACAGTAACATGTTAGGATGTTAACCTCTTAAACTGCAGTAACAGTTATTAGAGATGACTAATAGTCATGCAATTCTGCACAAAATCACGAAACAATAGCCTATAGGGCTACTACAAATGACAAAATCTCATCAAATGGGGGTATCTGGCTCTTGTGGACTAAATGAAAAGGATAGTATATATATATATATATATATATATATATAGGCTGTACAGTGTATGTGATGATGAATACATGATTAGAGGCAAGTGTTTGATGTAGCGCCCATGCAGAGGTGATGACGGGCGGCCAACTACCTGACTGGAGATGAGGTCCTCGCAGACAGAGAGAGCCATCTGGATGGCGTTGGGCTTGTGCGTTACGGAGATGGCGGTCAGCTTGAATTTGTCCCTGCCGTAGACCTGGTTGGCCTGGGTCACGGCATCTTTGAAGACCTGCTCGTATCTCTTCTGGCTCAGCACGGCCCCGATGTTCACGATCTTCGGCTCGCAGCCGGCCCGCGCACAAGAGCACGACAGGAGCACCGCCAGCAGAAACAGACGCATGGTGCGATCCAGCCCAGCGCTTCCAAACAGCTTCTCTCCCTGGTGCCTCTCTTGCTGCTCGACCCGCTCCTGGACAGCACGGCTCTCCTCTCTCACCAGCCAGCTGACGCGACTGCTGCAGCCACAGTCCAGGTGGGCGGTGTGTGGGGTGGGAGGAGGGGAGAGAACACTGACGGTGGATTTACGTGCAATGCGGAGGAATGAGCATGATCATATTAGAACATCTGATCAACCCCAAACTGCACTGTATCCACCCCCATGGGCTGCTAAACCATAGTCGCTCTCCTTTGCAGGCTTCTTCTTAACCCACCCTGCTGTTTTTAAGAGAAGAATTTAAACCATAATCCAAGCTTTCGGGCAGGGTCCTTCCTGGGCTATCGCGCTCCCTCTCTCGTTCCTCCGTGGGCTCTGTACCGCTGGTCGCTCCGGGCTGAGCGGTTGCTGTCCTTCGTGCTGAACAGCTGTGCATGCGCGCCGCGGCGGTTGCGCGCCCCTGCCTGCCGTCTATATACCTCGGTTTGCGCGTTCCTGCTTGCTGCTGCTGCTGGAGCAGGAGAAAGGAAGATGATGGTATGAAAAATGAATGCCTATTGTTCAAAATTATGTGATTCATAATACGACACGAAAGGCAAACGATCGCGTAGAGCAGCGCACGAGACAAAGGCGTGTGCGAGTGGGGCATGGCTAGGCCTAATGATTCTCAACCTTTTTCATATCAATGACCCGGATTTATTCCACAGAGCAGCCACGGTCCACATTCATTCATTCATTCATTCATTCATTCAACATTTAAAATGAATTTGTCCAGAATTCCATGACAGATAAGATAGGCTACTATCAATATAACCATTCGTCTACATTATGTAACTGTGCATGTTAACTTCTTGTCACATGACTCCGAGTCAGAAACACAGGTCAGAAACAAATAAATGCCTTCAGACAGATCTTATAGCCTATATTATGTAGTCTGAACAAAGAGCAATATCAGGCTATCTTGGGACGTGCTACAGGGCTACAAAATCAATTCAGATCCATTTATGGATGTGTATGAGTTTGTGTGTGTGTGTGTGTGTGTGTGTGTGTGTGTGTGTGTGTGTGTGTGCGTGTGCGATGTTGTCGTCACTGGTCGGATGACAATCTTCTGCATGTTTTTAGTGGGGGGTTATGTACGGAGGAACCCCCTGGGGGGTACGGGGAGAACATGCAAACTCCACACAGAAAGGCCCTTTCGACGAGATAGCCCACCTGGGCAGTAGGCACTGAAGATATGGGGGGGTCACAACTCCAGCGCCCACAGCGTCCCAGGTGGGAATCGAACCCAGGACCTTCGAGCTGTGAGGCGACAGCGCATACCACTGCACCACCGTACCCTTGCTTGTGTGCGTGTGTGTGTGTGTGTGCACGCACGCACGCACGCACGCAGTTTGGAATGTGGAGCAGTCATTGGCCCAGACCAGTTTCTCAACATGGGGCCGGGGACCACCAGTGGTCCTTGAGGAGGTTAAACTTTATTATTTCATTATTTCATTTCCAAGGATTTAACACACAATTAGAAAATGTAGAACTGTTTTGATCATACAGTAGCTTCATTGTTTTCTCTACAAGACAGACAGCCATGGAATTCTGCACCAAATAATATCTAACAATAAAAAATATTTATTTATTTGGGTCTGAGAGACAAAATCTCATTAAATGGGGGTCCGAAGCCCAAATGTGGACATAAGGGGTCCATATGATTTTTTTTTGAGAATCACTGACCCAGATGACTGAGTGAGATTTATTTCCCTCCCCAAATGGGCCAATTGCAGTTAAGAAAACAGCGGGTGGGGGTTGCTGTTCATTCTGCTTTAACGGGGCCAGGAGGTCACAGCTGAACGAGACACACAGGCCTGGATGTAGGCCTACGTTATGTTTCCAGCACTCCAAGAGGAAGGGGATTGTCGGTCATGTCGCACAGCTCTCCACCACCAGACAATTCATTAATCACACAGCAGCCATGTGTCAGTGTCATCCCTACATCTCATGCCTCTTCAATCACGCCACACCGTCCCGCCTCCATCAGTTTGGGTGATGCACGGCTTGGCCTGTGACAACAGCACCCATCACCCACAACAAACCCGGAGAGAGTAACGCACATTGGGTTTTTTCCACGGTGCTGGGCCAGCGGCCTGCCGGGTCAGGGGATGGAAAAGTCAGGACACTCACTCAGTCACGGACATTTAGTGAGTTTAAAGTAGCTAGAGAGATAGGAACGTGTTATAGAGTCGGGATTCGAGGGGTGGGTGGGTGGAGTGGCTAGGGGGATGTGGGTGGTGGGAGACAGTGGGGGGCAAGGAAAGGGGCTGTACGGGGAGTGGTGCCGTGGGCTTAAAGGAATATTTTGGGAGATTTGCCTATTTGCCATTTCCCCGATAGTAAGACGAGATGATAAATGCCTCTCTCTGTGCGTGTAGTTAGTAGAAGAATAGTGACCCGCCGCTCCGGCTAGTTAGCTTAGCACAGTGAATGTAGTCATTGGTACTGGCTACCCTACCCCGTTATGTCACCAAATACGCATTCCAACAGCTCCAAAAGGCTCTTAAGTATATGTTGTGACTCGTGCATTCACCACGTTATGAAATAATAATGCTAAATAACGAGACATTGTAATTTTTGAAGCAAATACATAGCCGGAACGACCTTCCTGACAAAGTGATTGCACACAGCACCTCAAAAGCCCCATTACAATGTCTTGTAATTTAGCATTATTATTTCATAACGTGGTTCATAACGCACAAGACACAACATGTACATACGAGCATTTTGGAGCTGTTGGCATGTGTATTTGGTGAGTTAACGGGGGTAGGCTAGCCTGTACCAATGACAACCATTGCAAATTATTATTTTTTATATGATTATGATTGTACGATTATGATTGTTGATAGGGGTGGAACTCCGTACAAGCCCTGTTGGGCTTCGTTCCCTCCTTGCACTGTTTTAATGTGTGCTAAATAAATAAACTAAACTAAAACTAAGTCGGTATTTTTCTACTACATGCACAGAGAAGAGAAGAGTTTGGGCTTGTTTATGTAATCATGCATGCATTGACAGGAGCTAATCAGATTGTGGGGATGTGCATTGGGTTAGGGTTAGTTCATGTGTGGGTTAGGGTTAGTTCATGTGTGGGTTAGGGTTAGTTCATGTGTGGGTTAGGGTTAGTTCATGTGTGGGTTAGGATTAGTTCATGTGTGGGTTAGGGTTAGTTCATGTGTGGGTTAGGGTTAGTTCATGTGTGGGTTAGGGTTAGTTCATGTGTGGGTTAGGGTTAGTTCATGTGTGGGTTAGGGTTAGTTCATGTGTGGGTTAGGGTTAGTTCATGTGTGGGTTAGGGTTAGTTCATGTGTGGGTTAGGGTTAGTTCATGTGTGGGTTAGGGTTAGTTCATGTGTGGGTTAGGGTTAGTTCATGTGTGGGTTAGGGTTAGTTCATGTAGGGTTAGGGTTAGTTCATGTGTGGGTTAGGGTTAGTTCATGTGTGGGTTAGGGTTAGTTCATGTGTGGGTTAGGGTTAGTTCATGTGTGGGTTAGGGTTAGTTCATGTGTGGGTTAGGGTTAGTTCATGTGTGGGTTAGGGTTAGTTCATGTGTGGGTTAGGGTTAGTTCATGTGTGGGTTAGGGTTAGTTCATGTGTGCATTGTCAATGAAGGCAAACCATCCCCTGTTTGAGGAGATGGAACAGAGTGTTGAAGTAACCGGAACATCCCCACAGAGCTACATGAGCAGAAGGAATCAACCTTGGTTACCTAGGAAACAAGACTTCTACAACACACACTCACACACACACACACACACACACACACACACACACACACACATGCACACACACACGCACGCACGCGCGCGCACGCACGCACACACACACACACACACACACACACACACACACACACACACACACACACACACACACACGGTTCAAGGAACCTATAAAAGAAGGAAGAGTCATTATCTCATGCTCTGCTTGGGGGCAGGCTTTTGTGCCAGTTCTGTTGAAGCCTATGGGAGAGGCATGAACAAGCACACTAAAATCTAACGTATGACCTTTGAAGAACAATTGCCTCTACCAAGTGAAATAAAACTTTTCAGAGAATATAGATAGTGACTGATTGTTTCCAAATATGCACGTTCGTTAAATAGTTCATTTGACTTGCCATGAGCCCTGTAAAGTATGTCTATAATCAGGTTTGGATATTTGGAGACCAACAGTAAATAAACTGAAGTGTGTTCATTTGGTAGATGCATTTCTTCATCAAAGGTCATACGACGTAGATAAGTTGGGTTTTAGTGTGCTTCTCCATGCATCTCCCATAGGCTTCAATAGAACTGGCACCAAAGTCTGGCCCCAAGCAGAGCATTTATAACATTGTATGAATAATTAATGAATAATTATTTTATTTGCGTGTCATGCCACATTGTGGCCCATCCCACATGGGATTATATGACACAGTTACACAAAATATATACATTTTCTTTTTCTTATTTTATCTATACATTTCATTCCTCCTCATCAACCAAGCCTTTTCTAAGAAAGTGGCAAATGCTAAAAGTTTCATATTGGAAGAGCCGTATGAATGGAAAGTCTTCCAACCACACAAATTCATTTTCTTTGTCTACCTTATTAAAAAAACTCTGCCTGATAGTATTATAGAAGGGACAATAGAATACAAAGTGCGTTTCGTTTTCAACTTCCTTAAGTTCACACAGACTGCACAGTCTATCCTCCTCAGCAGTGCCCACAAATCGGCCTGTCTCAATATGAAGGCCAAGTATGCCAGCTCTGATTTGAGCACATAGAGAGTGCTTTTTCTTAGACAGATTATACAAAACATAATTCTCTGTGCCGTACACATGCTTTATTTCACAGAAGGTGCGAAGTATGATGTAAGTGATGTAATGATGACTCTTCCTTCTTTTATAGTTTCCTTGACACAGTTATGGAAATACTCCCTAGCAGCCCTACAGTATAGGCTTTTTCATCACAGCGAAAGCAATCACTTTTAACAGAGCACATGAGTGAAATAAAGACACAAACAAGATTTAAAAAAATACCTCAACAGTGGTATTCTTTTATTTCTAAGTCAATTATTAATATACTAAAATATTTAAATATTTTATCCTGAGGGGAATTACTGCTGAGCCTGGTGTGTTTATTCCATTATGACTATCAAGAATGATGGTTTATAATCTAAAATGAATTTTGAATAAAGGGGTGTATCTTTGTTTCACTGAGCTATAGATCAATAACAAGGCTGAAGAAATCAACATTGCCTATCAGCTGATTAATTTTCCAATGCTATACTTCAATATGATTTGATATCATTTTTCACTTTTGACAACTTTAAACATGGAAAATATCACATAAAGTAAAAGTGGATAATATTTAGGCTGCAGACAAGATAGTTTCTCTCATTATTTCAAAATGACTCCTGGAAAACAAGCACAAGAAAGCACAAGAAAACCCCCTCAGACAAAGCTGTGTTAAACACAAAAGCATATAGTGTGATATTTTCAAAGAAAATCCACTAATGATGTCTTGGACTATTTTCAATAATGAAGACTACTTAACAGCTAACGCCAGTTCACGTCATATCACAGTGCACGCCCCCTTTCTTTGAGGTTGTATAACCCATTCATTGTTGGGCTCACCCCCTTTCTCTGATGCGGTCTCCTCACCCATTCAGTTTGCCACACATGTGTGGCAATAACCAATCAGCCCAAACCATTCCCTCTCCAGCTGATGCCAATCACCTAATCAGCGTAGTATATCAGGGTCCATGGCTGCGTTCCAATACCCATACTTGTACTTCTTTCTTGTAGTATGTACTGCCGCTGCCCTCACATAGTATGGATTGTAGTGTGCAGCATGCATGCAAAATGCATACTATTGGGACACACTACATCTGTCGTCACGTGAGCTTCCTGAACTCCGACCTCTTGCTCACTTCCGCCGACGTCCGCAGCGCCACATTTGAGTTTTTTTTTTTTTTTTTTTTTTTTTATTCAATAAACAAAGTCTGGCAGTAACAAACAGTACATTATACAAAAAATTCAGACTAAACATTTACAAAATTGGAACAGACAATCAAATAAACAAAATAAAATAAATAAAGCAAAAACATTAAGTCAGAGTTCTAAACAGGAATCAAGATATGCATGTTTTGGTACACACTCCATGCTTGTTTGGTTTTAACATATTTCAAGGCTTTCTTAAAGTTAATTATCTCATTCATGAACACACAGCTCAGTCAGTGCGACGTAACTCCAGTAGGTGGCGGTAATGCACAAAAAGTTGTTTGCCAACCGCCATAAAACATTAGAAGAAGAAGAAGAAGATGTAACTTCCTGCTGCGCAAAGGATTGTGGGGAAGATTGGCTGACAAAGCATGCATCGATGCATACTCCGAAATAGGAGCTGATGTAGTACAACATCCTGGTATTCTTGGCATACTGCATCTGACATACTATGTATTGGGACATACTAATTCTTTTTTTGCCTACTAAATAGTATGGAAGTATGGGTATTGGAACGGGGCCCATGTTTTGTACTCTGTTTGCTATGTGCTGTGTATGTGCCATATGTCATTCTCAGTTGCTGATCATCATCCTGAAGCAGTTTTTGCCCCACCTCCTCCCTTGACCACCACCATCGTCATGACTCCTGATTGAAGAATTCCCTATGGGGGATTTCCTATCCTATTCTTCACTGACGACGCCCTCATCATCTCAGGAGAGCGTCATCATATCATGGAGTCATACGCCAAAAATAATTTGTTGTATCATTAAAGCTTGTTAAACTTTCTACTAGTCTCTCATGATTGAAATGCAGTAAGTAAGAAGTAGGGAGTAATTTTGAAATTGTATTTTCCTATGCCGTGTTGAACAGACCTAATGATTACCCTCCCAGCCTGGGGGTGACGCCACAGCCAGTTTGTGTTCAACTGGCCACTTATGGGATGTCAAGGGCAAGGCCTCTTGTTATGGGCCCCGCCCTCCCTCCCTGTCCCTCTTCCAGCCCACACACACACACGCACGCACGCACGCGCGCACACACACACACACACACGCACACACAACACACGCAAGGGTACGGTGGTGCAGTGGTAAGCGCTGTCGCCTCACAGCTCGAAGGTCCTGGGTTCGATTCCCACCTGGGACGCTGTGGGCGCTGGAGTTGTGACCCCCCCATATCTTCAGTGCCTACTGCCCAGGTGGGCTATCTCGTCGAAAGGGCCTTTCTGTGTGGAGTTTGCATGTTCTCCCCGTACCCCCCAGGGGGTTCCTCCGTACATAACCCCCCACTAAAAACATGCAGAAGATTGTCATCCGACCAGTGACGACAACATCTGAAGTTGGTCCAATGATGGTCCAATGAAGCTCCCCGGGCGCTGGAAACAAATAGCGACCACTGCTCCTGGGCTGCCCCCTGGAGGAAAGGACAAGCCTGGATGGGTCAAATGCAGAGGACATATTTCACCGGACACCGTCAGCATGAGTGTGTGTTGTGGCCGCATGCATGTATTGTAGTGTGTTCGTGTGACAATAAAGACGGGCTGCCGTCTGAAATCGTGTTCGTGTTAAAACACACACAACACACACAAGCACACACACACACAACACACACACACACACACACAACACACACACAACACACACAACAGACACACTCACACACACACACAACACACACACACACAACACACACAACAGACACACTCACACACACACAACACACACACGCAACAGACACACACACACACTCTTCAGTTCACACTTTGTCCTCCCACACAGAACACAGACTCACAAACACCACCCACACATTTGAAGGGAAGGAGGACACAAGTGTGTGTGTGTGTGTGTGTATATACGTGTGTGTGTGTGTGTGTGTGTGTGTGTGTGTGTGTATGTGTGTGTGTGTGTGTGTGTGTGTGTATGTGTGTCTGTGTGTGTGTGAGAGAGAGAGAGAGAGTGTGTGTGTGTGTGTGTGTGTGTGTGTGTGTGTGTGTGTGTGTGTGTGAGAGAGAGAGAGAGCATGTCACACTTGACTCCTACATGCTTTCGCGCTCTATAGCACGACAGCGGTGCATTTGTCGGTACATTTGTCTGCAAACTGCGTGTCTTCAACTCTCGTGTTGCTCTTTATGTCAAATACAAGCATGTTCAGAGCATGCGAGTTCTGACTTGAATGCATTTATGTAGAGGTGTGAAGAATGCATCTATGTAGAGGTGTGAAGAATGCATCTATGTAGGTGTGAAGAATGCATCTATGTAGAGGTGTGAATAATGCATCTATGTAGGTGTGAAGAATGCATCTATGTAGAGGTGTGAAGAATGCATCTATGTAGAGGTGTGAAGAATGCATCTATGTAGAGGTGTGAAGAATGCATCTATGTAGAGGTGTGAAGAATGCATCTATGTAGAGGTGTGAAGAATGCATCTATGTAGGTGTGAAGAATGCATCTATGTAGAGGTGTGAAGAATGCATCTATGTAGAGGTGTGAAGAATGCATATATGTAGGTGTGAAGAATGCATCTATGTAGGTGTGAAGAATGCATCTATGTAGAGGTGTGAATAATGCATCTAGGTGTGAAGAATGCATCTATGTAGAGGTGTGAAGAATGCATCTATGTAGAGGTGTGAAGAATGCATCTATGTAGGTGTGAAGAATGCATCTATGTAGAGGTGTGAAGAATGCATCTATGTAGAGGTGTGAAGAATGCATATATGTAGGTGTGAAGAATGCATCTATGTAGAGGTGTGAAGAATGCATCTATGTAGAGGTGTGAAGAATGCATATATGTAGGTGTGAAGAATGCATCTATGTAGGTGTGAAGAATGCATCTATGTAGAGGTGTGAAGAATGCATCTATGTAGAGGTGTGAAGAATGCATCTATGTAGAGGTGTGAAGAATGCATCTATGTAGGTGTGAAGAATGCATCTATGTAGAGGTGTGAAGAATGCATCTATGTAGAGGTGTGAAGAATGCATATATGTAGGTGTGAAGAATGCATCTATGTAGGTGTGAAGAATGCATCTATGTAGAGGTGTGAATAATGCATCTAGGTGTGAAGAATGCATCTATGTAGAGGTGTGAAGAATGCATCTATGTAGAGGTGTGAAGAATGCATCTATGTAGAGGTGTGAAGAATGCATCTATGTAGAGGTGTGAAGAATGCATATATGTAGAGGTGTGAAGAATGCATCTATGTAGAGGTGTGAAGAATGCATCTATGTAGAGGTGTGAAGAATGCATCTATGTAGAGGTGTGAATAGGTGTGAAGAATGCATCTATGTAGAGGTGTGAAGAATGCATCTATGTAGAGGTGTGAAGAATGCATCTATGTAGGTGTGAAGAATGCATCTATGTAGAGGTGTGAAGAATGCATCTATGTAGAGGTGTGAAGAATGCATATATGTAGGTGTGAAGAATGCATTTATGTAGAGGTGTGAAGAATGCATCTATGTAGGTGTGAAGAATGCATCTATGTAGGTGTGAAGAATGCATCTATGTAGAGGTGTGAAGAATGCATCTATGTAGAGGTGTGAAGAATGCATCTATGTAGAGGTGTGAAGAATGCATCTATGTAGAGGTGTGAAGAATGCATCTATGTAGAGGTGTGAAGAATGCATCTATGTAGAGGTGTGAAGAATGCATCTATGTAGAGGTGTGAAGAATGCATCTATGTAGAGGTGTGAAGAATGCATCTATGTAGAGGTGTGAAGAATGCATCTATGTAGAGGTGTGAAGAATGCATCTATGTAGGTGTGAAGAATGCATCTATGTAGAGGTGTGAAGAATGCATCTATGTAGGTGTGAAGAATGCATCTATGTAGAGGTGTGAAGAATGCATCTATGTAGAGGTGTGAAGAATGCATCTATGTAGGTGTGAATAATGCATCTATGTAGAGGTGTGAAGAATGCATCTATGTAGGTGTGAAGAATGCATCTATGTAGAGGTGTGAAGAATGCATCTATGTA
The DNA here is from genome assembly GCF_964638095.1 of Poromitra crassiceps. Classification (NCBI taxonomy): domain Eukaryota; kingdom Metazoa; phylum Chordata; class Actinopteri; order Beryciformes; family Melamphaidae; genus Poromitra; species Poromitra crassiceps. The sequence continues at coordinate 6,912,671 of NC_139627.1, forward strand.
GAGGTGTGAAGAATGCATCTATGTAGGTGTGAAGAATGCATCTATGTAGGTGTGAAGAATGCATTTATGTAGAGGTGTGAAGAATGCATCTATGTAGAGGTGTGAAGAATGCATCTATGTAGAGGTGTGAAGAATGCATCTATGTAGAGGTGTGAAGAATGCATCTATGTAGGTGTGAAGAATGCATCTATGTAGAGGTGTGAAGAATGCATCTATGTAGAGGTGTGAAGAATGCATCTATGTAGGTGTGAAGAATGCATCTATGTAGAGGTGTGAAGAATGCATCTATGTAGAGGTGTGAAGAATGCATCTATGTAGAGGTGTGAAGAATGCATCTATGTAGGTGTGAAGAATGCATTTATGTAGAGGTGTGAAGAATGCATCTATGTAGGTGTGAAGAATGCATCTATGTAGAGGTGTGAAGAATGCATCTATGTAGGTGTGAAGAATGCATCTATGTAGAGGTGTGAAGAATGCATCTATGTAGGTGTGAAGAATGCATCTATATAGAGGTGTGAAGAATGCATCTATGTAGAGGTGTGAAGAATGCATATATGTAGGTGTGAAGAATGCATCTATGTAGGTGTGAAGAATGCATCTATGTAGGTGTGAAGAATGCATTTATGTAGAGGTGAAGAATGCATCTATGTAGAGGTGTGAAGAATGCATCTATGTAGGTGTGAAGAATGCATTTATGTAGAGGTGAAGAATGCATGTAGAGGTGTGAAGAATGCATCTATGTAGAGGTGTGAAGAATGCATTTATTGTAGAGGTGTGAAGAATGCATCAAGCAGCATTTTGTATTGAGTTGATCTATACATTTGTTGCTTGATGCCTGTGACACGTTGCCCACATTAGCTGAAGAGCAGTTCAGCCTTTGCCAGTTCGCTGACATCAAGTTGCACTGTGGTTGAGATCTGGAAAATGGATGGGCTCAATGCATCATCCACAGATGGATGCCAGCCTATCTGATGTGTTTCTCATGTAGTGTGAAGTTCCTGCATCAATTATGGATGTGTTAGCTTGTCTATGCTAGCTCATCCCAATGGCCAGCTGAAGTATTCATGCTGCAGAGAATACAGAGAATCCTCCAGGCTAGGCCTCCACCTTCACTCCAAATATGCACCAAAACCTTGACTACAACGCTGAAAATCCAACTGGTCATGACGGAGATGCTGTTATTTCTCCTTTGCATTTTCTTAATTAATTGAGACAATACTGTGTAGGCCTGCTGTCAGAAGATGAGGTCTTAAACACTACACCATCTGATCGCTGTTTATCATGGTGCACTAAGATTTATAACTGGTTGTAAACTCATCACACATCATTGTACTCTGTATGCCTTGGTCAATTGGTCATCTCTCTCCATGCGTAGAACCATACACTGGTACATATTTATTTACAAATCCATTATAGGTCTGCTGCCCCCTTACTTAACATCCTACCTATCTCGTAATCAGTCCAGTTATAGCCTACGGTCCCAGGACTTCATCACTTTCTCCATCCCCTCAGTCCGTACTGAGCACGGAAAAAAGGCCTTCTCCTACTCTGCCCCCTCGGCCTGGAACACGCTTCAGCAGAGTCTGAAGCTGTCCAGCTTGATTCCCCTTGCGAGTTTTAAATTATTGTTAAGAGATTTAGAGAGAGCTTCTATGGTGTGCTCATGCTGAATCTCTTCCACCTTTAACATGTATTTGTTAAATGTTTTGTTTCTTTTCGTTTTTGTACGGACTGTATTGATTGTTTTTATGTCTTTGTAATTTGTACTTGTCTGAACAGGTCACACTTGAAAATGAGACCTCGGTCTCAACGTGTTTTTACCTGTTTAAATAAAGGTTAAATAAAAAAATAAAATCCTATCCCCAATCCGGTAACATTTTAAGTGTAATCTATATAAGCCATCTAAGCAGTTAGTTAATGATGGATTAAACGTTAATTATAGTACTTATTACATGTAGTGTCCAGGTTTAGACTTGAAAGTCCACAACATGGGGGGTGGGGTGGGGAGATGCAACAGAGGGTTGTTTATATAGTGCAAAAGAGGGCAACGTTTCAAGACTTCAAAACTATTTAATATCTATTTTTCCATAGATTATTACATGTTACATTAATTGTTAATATTGTAGATTTATGTTTTAACCATCCTAGTTTCCTCCTCTATTTCTTTCATTTGTTTCCCTTTGAATCAAGTCAAAACTCCACACGTCAAAAATCGGCCAGACAAAATTTGAGCCAAAATAATCCATTTATTGAAAATAAATGCATTGTGGGAAACTTAATGTGCAAGCTTTAACAAAACAAAACAAAACAAAAAAGAAAGGGGAGAAAAAAGGCTAGAAGAGCAGAAGTTTTAGCTTATAGCTTTCATAATTCCTCTCTCGTTCTCCCTCTCTCTTTGAATAAACAACATAAAAAGGATCAGATTGTAGGGCCAAGGCCGTTTCATGCAGACTATGAAAGCAGCAGATCCAGCTGGGCTTCTGTTGCTAAGAATATGCAACAGCAGTGAGCTTCTGAACAGCAGAAGTAGGTCAAACAGGAAAGAAGAACAGTGTAGGACCCAGAAACTGTAACAAGAGATTTGTCACAAAATGAAACATCCACTGTCTGTGGTACCTAATAGTGATGGCACTCTTTAAGGAAACAAGAGTGATTGGTTGACAAAATGACAACACTTCAGAAACTGGATCTCTCACATTTTAGTTATATCGAGATAATGAATGATTAACTTCAGCTAATGGTTTTCATTTTTTAATAGATATTCATCATTTAGAAAATGAAATCTTCAGATGCACTCACATTATATCCTATTAAGGAGTCCATATGACTTTTAGGTGCGGGCAAGATTCAAAACAGACATAAATATGTCATGGTTATGCTGCCAGTGTTAACATCATCCTGATATAAGTATGACATTGAAAAGACAGCTATAGCTCATTAGAAAAGTCTGTCCAAGGGCGAGTCTACATTTATTGGAGTACATGATCGATAACAAATTAAGTTAATGGAATGATGGAATAACGATTTTGATATCAATTTGTTTTAGGCTTCATTCGTGAATGTTAGATATCAATTTGAGGGTGGGGAATGTTGCTTGATGTTCATTGCTGAATATTTAATAAAAATGCGGATGATTGCATTCTCTCAAATATAGACAGTTATCTTTGCCAGCAGTCATTTTGCCTCATTGCATCACTGAACATTGTGGAAAGACTCATGAAAGGAACATCCATGCAAAGAAAACAGCCCATCAACATCAGGAAGAGAAGCAGCAGGGCCATTATGGAGAAGCAGAGTGAGGGCTGTCGCATCAGCCTGAGCGCTCTGACAAGGCAAGAGGGACAGCTGCAGCATCCACATATGTTTCTCTGTGCGCTTGCCTCCAGCTGCCACTCCACAGACAAACAGCACAATGGTGGCTCCATCACGGCCCGAAGCTCAGGGCCGGGCTCGGGACCGATGTGGCCAGAAGCGTGGCCAGGGCCAGGCTCGTAGACGCTGTTACTGTATACCTCCTCCTGCATCCTCTGGATCTCCCACTGCAGCGAGGGTGTGTTCTGCCGACAAAAGGGACACTGCACTCGGCTGGGATCCTTCGCCCGCCTCAGGATGCCAGCTAAACAGCGATGACACAGCGTGTGGTCGCAGTTCAATAATGCAACGCGGCGCTCTCCTCGCGAGTCGAACCTATGGGCAGAAATATGTGTCACTAAACTCAATTTGAATTATTTATATTTAAATTGCTCAACTTGAATAATTGCATTAAAAACTGAATTTGAATCACATAATTTGAATTTAGTATTAGTTTAACTTGTGACAGCCCATTGGCACTTCAGACCAATAGTCTGTTGACTTACTGACTGTACATTTTATTTAGATTAATTAAATACATTTAATTATATTTACCTTTAAGTCATGTGTGGTCTCCACTTTTGTCCTACCTTGAGTCAGGTTGTGACAAACTGAATTCCAATCAACTTGAAACTGAATGTAATATTATGAAATTGAATTAATTTGCTCTGAAACTATTCAGTTCCCACAATTCAAATTCAGTTCTCCGAGTGCAGATTCACAGAACTCCTTTTCGGCCAATCACAAGCCTGTGAATCAAGTCTTTGGTCATTCTTCGGCATGCTGAAAACTTGGAATTCAGTTTCAAATGAATAAATTCAATTTCAAATTATACCATACCATTTATTTTATTTCCTTCTCCTATATGAATGGCTTATGATGGGAGAGGACTCTGAACAAGCCCTCCAGGCTCTCCCAGCACTATCCACTGTTCTTTGCATTTTGCTTGTTGTCTTTTCTGCTTGTGCAAATAAAGTAAACTAAACCATTCAGATTATTTTTTCAATGCAATTATTCAATTTAAACATACAATATATTAAAAATCTGTTTTTAATGCAATTATTCAAGTTGAGTAATTCAAATGTAAATAATTAAATTTCAGTTTCTAGTGACACATTTCTGCATGTGCATACGAACCGCTCGCTGCAGATGTGGCACTCATGCCCATGACTGCTGCCGCTGTGCTGGCTGCTGCTGTCACTTCCACTGCATCCAGGCTGATCCGCGGCGGAGGATTCCAGCTCTTGTGGAACAGATGTCTTTTGGCCACGCCCATCTGTTTGCTGCTGCTGATGCTGGAGCAGGGGCTGTATGGCATCCGCTGTTTCCCTGGTTGTGGATAACGCTCCATGGTAGCTGTCTTCCAGAACTGGCTGGTGCTCGCCTTCTAATATAACATCTTCCCCCTCAGCTTCATCCATGCTTCAGAAGAACAATGAACATGTTTGTCCTGCGTTATACTTCATCCAAAATATAACAGGGTCATAAGAGAAAGTATGTTTCCTCAGTATGGTCGACTTTCTCCTTGGGCAAAACTCAAGTGAGCCAATTGTTGATGTCATGCTCATTTTGAACAAAGGCAACATAATGTAGCACTATGACCCCAGCTATGATAAGCTCTCCCCCTCTATGACCCCAGCTACAATAAGCTCTCCCCCTCTATGACCCCAGCTACGATAAGCACATTCACAGATAAGGAGTGATAAGAGACATTATGAGCCACAGAGAAGTGCCACTGGCCAAGTAGTACAACATTTCACCATTCCACCCCATTTAGTGTGTTAAAGTGCTCTTTTGCCAGTGCAGAGATGCATGAGCAAACACATTACAGCAGAGTAGACCGATTTATTCTGCATATTTACAGAAACATTTGTAGATCGTCCAAATTACAAAAATAACTGCAAATGTTCCGATGACTCAGAAGAGAGAGGCCCAGCCTACAAACAGATATTCATATGGAGTATTGTGCTTTCTAACTTTGCTGGTTATTTTTTTACTTGGTAATGTATCCCCCTCTTCTAGGACTACCTGAAAATCAAAGGGTGCAAAATGAAATGAAATAAATAGAAAAAGTATTAATGCCATACAATCCCAGAAAGCCAGTCCCATCACAAAGGCAATTATTGTTACATTATTGCCATACGTTGCCTTTCAAAGCAGGCATGCTCAAATTTGGTAAAGCCTCCCAGCATTGCAGTCATCAGTGAAGTCAGTCTGTAATCTCCAAATAGAACAAAAGACAAACAAACAGAAAGCTTCACAAATGCTTAAACTGCATACCGCTGTCTTACATACAGATCTGTTAAAGAAAACAAATACATCTGTGTCTTGAAATGCCGACAACAAATAAATACACATGAAAAGATCAGTACTCATGATAAAACATGCATAGCCATATTTTGAAGAACCAATGACAGCAGGAAATCAAACGAAAAGGCCAAGCCTGTCAAAATACAAAATGATAAATTATTCTTGATATTAAACCCTTGAGATGGGCGGACAAACTATGAAAACAAAAATAATCCGACAAATAAAATATTCTCTTTGCATGTCATGGATCCCGTATCAGCTTTCTGTAGTAGAAATACAATGTGCTCTTGTTAAAATGCCCATCTTACAATAATTTACTACAGTATGTCTTGTTTCAATACAATTCAATTTCTTTCAATAATCATCTTGAAATATAAGTGACAACGCCTTGAAAAATAAAGCAGATCACTTCACTTATTTCAAGATACATTTCTGAAACAAGCTGAATTGCCTAAAAACAACCCCAACATAAAAGATTTACATTTTAATGCTCAATATGCTCAAATTTGACTTGTACGTTGTTTTCAGTGTAAAAGAGAGAGAGAGAGAGAGAGAGAGAGAGAGAGAGAGAGAGAGAGAAAACAAAAAAAGAAAGATCATAGTTTCTAAAAAAAGATTAGCTTGTCATTGCACACTGCTTCGGCAACCTTAACAAAATCACTATCAGCTGACTGTTGAGCAACCTGAGATATTCCTCGGAAAATAAACACACCTGCCGTAGTTGCGGCAGGCCCAGCTTGATTAAACATTAAAGACTTAGCCTGATAGTTAAAGCTGAGATTAATATTTTCTAAAGTGGACAAGGCAAGAGAGTCTGTCTGCAGCCTGCAAGACTACTAGTTACGCCCACTTCAAGACGATCACTTCAAGTTCAAGTTACGCCCGTTTTAAGTTGGCTTGTCTGCCCCAAGAGCATGTCTGCAGCCTGCAAGACTACAAGTTAAACTTCAAGTTCAAGTTATGCCCACTACAAGTTACGGCCACTTCAAATTACGCCCAGTTCAAGTTGTGGCATGCCTGCCCTGCTACACTCAAGCTGATTTCACACATACAGACAGGGAAATTACCTGTAAATCAAGACTGGCTATTTCCTGGAATTTCCCTTCACACCTGAGAGATCACATGTGTGAAAATAGCAGCTAAAGTACTTGTATTTGAGGGGGGTCGGGGGGGCAGTGCAGAGCGGGTGGGGAGTGACGTGTGCACTTGGATGGGGAATCGTCTTTGGGGGTCGGCAAAACTCCGATGGTGAAATAAGTTTGCTTGTCACAAAATAAATCACACTCGTTTGACTTAAGAGGGCATGTATGTTGTATCCTTCACATTCGCTAACCAGTCTTTGAACTGAAATGTTTGAAGAAGTTGGGATCCCTGTCTGAGAGAAATAGCCTGGCTGGTTCAATGTTTATCCGTTCACCTGCGTCTCGTTGAAGCACTTTTTACAGACTGGCTTCGTTTGATGTGTCCAGGGGCTTGCCTTCGCTGTCAGCAACATAAGCGAAATACTTCCACATTTCGCTTCGTGCATTTGCTTTCTCTACAAGCGTTGTGCGGCTTGCAAGATTCTCAGAACAAGCCGCTGCCATTTTCGCTGTGTCTGTCCTGTGTGTCGGGCTGCTGCGGAGGCCTGAAGGGCTGGCCAGAGAGCGAGCAGAGAGGGGAGGGGGGGGAATCGGCACGCCCACACATGAAGCAGACATACCGCTCTTATGACAACCTCTGAAGTGGTGAAATGTCTGCGATGACGGGGTCACGCTTATACTGGAAAATAACTTTCACATATGAAGGCATTACACCGCTTTCTGGTCATTTCCCGGTATAAAGCGCATGTGTGAAAACGGCTACAGACATGCACTGTTAGCGATCTGTAGCTAACTTTTGCAGCTAGCAAGCCAGTAATCATAGCTGTGATGTTAACGTATAGGCAACATGTCGGTTGTGCATTGTGATGATTTGAATAGTGAGTAACCAGATCTGCATGAACTGTATAAACAGCAGTGCCTCAGGAGGTCCCTGAAGATCATCAAAGACACAAACCATCCCCACAACAGCCTGTTCTCCCTGCTACCCTCAGGGAGAAGATACAGGGTTCCGAAAGCACGCACAAATCGCTTGAGGAACAGTTTCTTCCCGCAGGCCACGAGACTCCTTAACATACACAAATAGTGTACAGTAGTAGCCGCACTGTACCGTACTGTAGCTGCTACCATTACGTATGTCTAACGTTTAATTGTATGTTTAATAAAGAATATGCTATTTGCACCTGTATGTCAAATACGCCGAATTTAAAATGCCGAGTTTAATTGTATGTTTAATAAGGAATATGTTATTTGCACCTGTATGTCAAATACGCAGAATTTAAAATGTTTAAGCACGTCTAAAGTATGCACCCGACACGTGCACCTATGTGCAGTGAATATGCCACTGTCTCTGACTTGTCTTATCACTATACTGCCTTATGCTTGTTGTGTCTCTTGTTGTTTTTGCACCCATATGCCCTGTTATATTTGTACTATTTGCACTATGTTGTAAACGGAGTCCACAGCACAAGAATTTCACACGTGATACTTGTACCATGGAGTGACAATAAAAATCTTGAATCTTGAATCTTGAAACCATAAAAAAAACATTTTTAAATTGCTGGTGTTATTGACTTAACTTACATGCAACAAGGTATTTGTGAACATGTAACATTACGGTAGGAAACTTAGTTGAATAATGCTAAGTAAACAAACTACTCTACAGTGAGCAGCCTCTCATATGATCGGGAAAGGCTAAATGCACTTGCTGGGTCAACAAAAACCTTGTCAGGCTGTCCATATCTATATCTGAGAACATTTCCACCTGATCGCCGCTTCGCAGCTTTCTAAGTATGACGCACTCCGCAGTGTCTATATGATCTGCCGTCTTGCAGACAAGTTCTCGTTTTGACATCTCGCGTGGTCCTTGATTTGGACAACTCCAAGTCATGCCCCCTGCTACAAGTTACTCCCACTTCATGTTACGCCCCTCCCTTGCAGGCTGCAGACAGACCCTTCTCAGACAAAGTGAGAAAGAAACTGGTACTAAATCATGATGTGTTGTGAGTTACACTGCAGCAACAGAAGCCTTCTCACTGACCTATTTCCTAACATAGCAATGCGTCAATGGTGCCTCTGGGTGCACCGATCAAAATAAAGCCAGCTGGCTGGAGCTATATGAAACATGCAGTATAGAAAAAATATGAATACATCAGTTGAAGCTATCACTCAAGCACAAGACTGTTACTGGCAATACATATCACAGGATATATAATTCTCCACATGTTGCCGAGTAACACGGCTTTGACAATCTAACGGTCTTCTTGTCAGCTTTACAAGGCTAGGCAATTCTGGTGTTTTTCTTAGTATTGCTTGCTTTGATCACTAGCGATGGGTCTTTTCACATTTGGGTTAGGGTGCTGCCAGAGGCGGGGTTAGGGTTAACCCTAACCCTACTGGGTGCTGCCAGGGGCGGGGTTAGGGTTAACCCTAACCCTACTGGGTGCTGCTATCATCCTGTCCCACCACATGATAGCTTTAGGCACTTAACATACATAAGGCTGGAACTTGTTCAAACAAGACAAAGTAAAGGAGGTTTTATGTGATAACTTAAGGTTTAGGCATTTCCACTTTCAACAGAAGCTCTTATACAATCCGATCAGCCCAACTTATCTGACAAGTTTTCATTGCCAGGACCTGCACCTCTCGGAGTATAATACCTAGGCCACTGGCTACTTTACTCTTCCTAAAATCAAGAAAAAGTCAGCAGGCAGTAGAGCGTTCTCCTACCAAGCTCCCTATCTCTGGAACTAGCTACCTCTTGCAGTCATGGAAGCTACTTCTGTTGAAATATTCAAATCTAGAGTCAAACCCCTCTTATTCTCACAATCATATATTATGACCACTGTTTGGCTTGGGTTCGTCACAGTTTTTTCTCTCTTACCAGGCTAGACAGTACATAGAAACTGTCTGCAATGTCTGTATGAGCGTGACTGTGCAAACACGCCTGGGTTTGTGCTGCTTCGGCATTGCTCCGTACTGATGTGCTAAAGTGTGTCACATGATACAATATTTTGAGACGTGTTAATTTTGTGATTTGAATTTCTCTTTTTATGTTTATTGTCTCTCCTTGATTATTTTAATGTTGATTGATTGCTGGACCAATGGACAGGTCTCCTTTCCCCACTCATTCATCATGATCCGACAGGCAGAAATCAATCCTCGACTGTCTCTCTGATTAATATCAACCCCCGACCCCACATCGACACCCCTGTCCCCTGCTGTCCCCACATCCTGTCCCCTACTGTGTCTGTTCTCTTTCCTCTTGTCGCACATGAGGAAGGTCAGAAGTCCAGAGTATCGTGCTGGTAGTGTAGCCGCGGGCTGTTGGCGCTGTAGAACTGACTGAACCAGCGCCTGTGCTTCTGGATGGCCGAATCCTCCTTCACAAGCAGAGGCTTGGAGATGTACTTCTTATTGTTCCAGATCATCACATCTCGTTCAAACTGGACATAGACACAGGGGGTGGGGGAGTTAGATACAGTTTAAGTTAAGCTAAGTCCACATGAGGTAAGCCATTCACATACAGTATTGCTTATTTTGATCATTCATTCATAGTTGCAGTAGTTCATAGTTCATCATAGTTGCAGAGTAGACATGATTATACTGTATGCATGTTGTTCCTCATGGAAAATTAAGTGATTTGAATTTAATTGAATCATGCGGTTAATTATCAAGTTTAATGGGGTTTATTTCCCCTTTTGTCCCATTAATGCGCACTGTTTCTTTATGAATGAAATAAATGAAAAGAGGAAAAATGAAACTTAAGGCAGAGTGGAAGGCAAATACACGATTTTGATACGAGTGGAACTAATGGCTGTGCTGCCATAAAGTAATGTTAACATGATGTAATGTGTGTATGTGTGTGTGTGTGTGTGTGTGTGTGTGTGTGTGTGTGTGTGTGTACACACACACACATAGCTATTACCGTAAATTCCGGACTATAAGCCGCGGCTTTTTTCCCGTTTTTTGGGCTTTTTTGGCCCCTGCGGCTTATATAACGGTGCGGCTTATCTATGGATTTTTTCAGCAAACGGCCACTCGGGAACCTCCAAAATCTATGGATGTTGGTATGAGGCAGAACGAGAGCAAGACAGACATTACGAGAGCGAGACCCTGATTGGATGATGTTGCAAAAAATGTGCCTCGCGACCTGATTGGAGCACTGTGCCACTACGCTCTCTCAGCCACTACGGTAAAACACCCTCCCTCCTCCCTCGCTCCGGGGGGAAAATGGCAGCGATTGAGACTGAAAGACAGTCTGAATGAAATTGAATGTAACATTCCCAATTCTATGTATTACATTCTAAAAAACTAACGGCAACATTTTGGAAGGCTAAGCCACACAACTAGCTCGTTGTAATCTAACATCATGCTTCAAAAGATGGAGAACTGGCTGTGTTACGACGATGGCGGCGAGAAGAAGAAGGAAAGAAGGAAATCGAGCAGCAGCATGTAACCTTGGCATCAGGGTGTTGACACAGAGAGCAGACGGCCGAGGTGCCGTTCAGATCCGACTGAAGGCTCAAGTTTGCCAGTGGATCCTGACAGCGTGGAGGAGTGTCAAAACATCCACGATCACCAACGGGTTCCGAAAGGCTGGACTGCTGCGTGATGAAGAGGAGGACGCCGCCACAGCTGAGGGCCTTCAGAGGCTGTTCGATTCCGACAGTGACGAAGAGGAGTTCGTTGGTTTTGAGAGCGACAACGAAGGAGAGAGGAGAGTGGCTGACGAAGCCACCCTGAGCCTGTTCGTTTCCGACACTGAAGATGAGGACTTTGGTGGTTTTAGTACGCAGGAAGAAGACGAAGATGAGGATTAATGACTTGACTTTTCTGGTTACAGCCGTGTACTGCACCTTAGCCTAAAAGATGAAGACGAGGATTAATGACTTTTCTGGTAGGCTGATTACCGTATATTTTAAGCAGCCGTGTTACTGCAACTTTAGGCTTACGCGCTTACTGTCGTGTTACAGGCACTTTATTTTGCACTTTAAAAAAACCACATTTAATTTAGCCATTGATATTGCCTCGTCAAGCGCTGTAAGCTTTGTTTTTTGTTATGGTACTACTGTAGGCTATAATGTAGATCAGTGGTTTTCAACCTTTTTCATGCCAAGGACCCCTAAATTTACACAGCACAGTACATGTTCTGTAGCTACTATTGCACTAAATGGTAACACTTGAATACGTTATGCAAATATGCAACTTGTTTTGTTGAAATGTTAATAAATGGGAGCTTCCCCAAACAGCCATCTCTTTCCCGACAATCCCCTCTGTGCACGAACCCTTACATATGGTAATTAAACATCAAAACACCCGCGGCTTATAGTCCGGTGCGGCTTATATATGTAAAAAAAACAGTCAACTCTGCAGGTGCGGCTTATACACCGGTGCGCCTTATAGTCCGGAATTTACGGTATATATAGGCATCTCGCGCGCTCGATTCCTAGGCTCGCCCGCTCTGCAGCTTGCATACACTCCGCATGCTCTATTGGCACGCGCAGGTCACACAATGTTATTGCCCTTAAGTTTACATGCGCGCAGGTGTGTGTGTGTCCCTTAAGTTTACATCATCAGTCTTAACTTATGACATCACTGATGACATCATCAGTGATGTCACAATGCACAATTGCTCAAGTGACAAGAGGACAAACTGTATGTATATATCTAACCCTATATACAGTATAAAACTCTGTCTGCCTGTCTGTCTGTCTGTCTGCCTGCCCGCCTGCCTGCCTGTCTGCCTGTCTGTCTGCCTGCCTGCCTGCCTGCCTGTCTGACAGTTCTAGCTGTCATGATGCCTTATGGGTGCTTCTTCCGGTGTAATCCTCCCAGCCTTGTTGCTGACAGCTTGACACCCGTCTGTAATGTTTCAAAGCTGCAGGCGAACAGAGCAAATCACTAATCAGGTCCAGCTTGGCAAAAATCTCAGGGCTAACATGACTTGATTGTTGCAGCTTGCACATTTCCTCGAAATGCGCAAGCTGCACCATCATCAGAGTTTTAACGTGCCGTTATTAACGAGGAAATGGCAAGCTGCAACAATCAAGTCACGTTAAACCGGACCTTGTACCCATAATTATTTTACAGCGGGGCATTCAAAAATAAGGTGTATATATATATATATATAAACTCCTGAGAAAAAAAAGTTCTGAAACGTTATTTCGGTTGATTATTTCTCCCCTTTAATAATACCAATTGGTATTGTATTTTATAGTGTTGGAAAGCCTGATTAGTTACCTTTACAACACAGCTAACCATGTGGGTAGCGCCTCCAAAGAATGTGCAGCCACAACAGCTTTACACCTTGGCACCGCAAATTAGGTGCCAATCAGGTGCCAGTCACACGTCACACACCTGTGACTGGCACACACCTGCCAGTACTTAAAGCTCAAAACAAGAGTGAATACCAACAGAAGAATATTGCAGGAGACTTTGGCACATTTCTTTGGGGCGCTACCCACACGTTTAGCTGTGTTGCTCATTCCACGAATGCACAATCCTTACAAGTTGTACCTCGTTGTAAAGGTGACTAATCAGGCTTTCCAACGATATAAAATACAATACCAATTGGTATTATTAAAGGGGAGAAATAATCGGCCAAAATAACATTTCCGAACTCTCTCTCTCTCTCTCTCTCTCTCTCTCTCTCTCTCTCTCTCTCTCTCTCTCTCTCTCTCTCTCTCTCCATGAAATGGAAGAGAAGGATGTTTTTATCTATTTATCTGTCTGCATACTTTTTATATAGGCCCTTAGTGTTATGTAAATTCTGCTTTTATTGGGTGGATTAAACTGTAAGCAAGAATATAATCAACTCAGCTTAACGTGTACAGCTATAGATTATAGAGTATAGTGTATAGGCCAATACAGCCGTATGCCTCTGTTAGCAGTTTTTAATGTAGCCTATGTTTGAAAGCAATAGAGAGCTGCAGGGATGACGTATTTTTGTAGTCAGAACGCGGAAGTCCTGGACTTCCTGGTTCTTCACTGTTTCCGTCTATGGGATTTTTGAATGGTTTTTTGCCGCAATGCTTCAAATAAGGTCTCTGGTTAACGCAAACTTAATCAAACGCGAACCAGTGTTCAGCCGGATAATCTTCACACATGTGGACCACTTTCATGAGTTTTGAAGCGTAAATGCGAGCCCTAGAAGTAAAAAGCTCATGCTAAGCTAATACAGAACTACACACTGTCGCATAGGCTTCCACGTCACATCAGCACTCACCTGGACTGTTGTTGATGTGTGCGCTGCTGTGCACTGATTACCCCGGGCTGAACCAGGTGAGGGAAAGATAATTTATGTGTTTGTCCTTTGAAGTGATGACGTTATTGACGTATAATATCCCCGTCGACTCAACAGTGTAGTCTCATTTAGCCATTTGCTAGCTAGCCGCCCTTTTAACGGCACGTAAAAGCTTCAAAACTCATAAAAGTGGTCCTCATGTGTGAATATGATATTACTAAACACTGGTTCGCGTTTGATTAAGCTTGCGTTGCTCAGATACCTTATTAGAAGCATCACGCCAAAAACCCATTCAAAAATCCCATAGGCGAAAACAGTGAAGAACCAGGAGTGTTAGCATCGATGATTTCCGGACTCGTTCCTGCGGCTCTCTATACGACTCCCAGTAGGAAGGGCAACCCTGCAGTAGAACAGACAGCAGCTTCTGACTGTCAAATACATCAGTGTGTTTACATTTTTCATTAACATTAATGGTGATAGGAAAAAAATAAAATTACACCAGTGTTATCCTCAAAGTCAAACATTCAGTCAGCATGACACAGCAGGCCATTACATATTAAGATATATACTCACTGAGCACTTTATTACGACGCCATACTAATACTGGGTAGGTATCAGCGTTCAGCTCAATGTCAACCGGCTACCAAAGTGACATCCACCTCAAGGTTCGACGTGCTATGCATTCTGAGATACTTTTAATTCACATTCACATGCATTGCACTGCTGCCATATCAATGTTTGATTGGATTGATTGATTGATTGATTGATTGAAGTTTATTTAAAATATGCAACAACAACAAACAATAAGTACAGATATATCCTTAAGCCATTAAAATATATAAATGTATGAAAGAAACACAAAGATCAAACTAAATTTTGTCATTACATATTTGAAAAGGAGTGGGAAGAAGTATACACTTATTTAATCCCACCCCTTTTCCTCAAATCATAATTTTCTAATTTCGAAACTACCTGTTCCCTTTATGGTCAGACTTATAATGAATAATAAAAATGAACTTAGTTAACAAAACATTTTTGATTAATTCCTTATTAGTATTTGCCACTTTGGTGAACTAAACTGTAGGTTACCTTGTATACGGTAGTTCATCTAGCCATTTTATATACATATATACAACTACATACACACATATATACACACATATACATACATACATACATACACACACACACACACCATCACCATGATTGATGGGAACGGTATCACGTCACCACGGCAACACCGCCGCCCCGGACCACCAGCTCCACAGTATTTTATATACTATATACTATATTTACTTTAGTAAGCAGAGAGGGTAAGGGGTACTGTACCTGAATACACTCTGCTTTGAGGATGAATTTGGGCACCAGTGGTGGGATGTTGGACTGGTAGAAGACGGTGTGGGAGACGCACTGCAGCAGAGGCTCCACTGGGGTCACACAGTGCATGATCACACCTCGACCCAGGAAGCTGTGGTCAAACAGCAGAAACACCACTCCTGGGCCAACCTAAGATGAACACAAAAAGTTACTGTAAAGTTGACATCTATGAGAAACGTAAACTATTCCTGGATGTAGTACCGATTGGATACAGAACTTTGAACATGATTTACAGTCCATATGTCTTTCACTTTCTCCTTGCATTTGATAAAACTGTTGTCAATGTACCATACAATATGTACTGTGAAACTTTGCACACGCAGTGCTGCCAAGCTACATGTACAAATATGCTAACTTTCTACAATGCCGTTCTCGGTAGCCTGATCAGATATGGCTTAGCTTCCTGGTTTGGCTCCCTCACCATCCAAAGTAAATCCAAGCTGGAAAGGATGGTGAAAGACTCTATGAAGGTGATAGGAATCAAAAACTACCCGTCCCTTCAATCAATCTTTGAGGAAGCTGTGATCAAGCAGTCCCATCGCATTCTGAATGACTCCTCTCATATCCTATTCTCAGAATATGAACTCTTACCCTCTGGAAGGCGATACAGAGCATGTAGGTACAAGTCTAATCGCTACAAGCTCTCCTTCCTCCCAACATCAATCGCACTCCTGAACAAACGACCTGCTTAATCTAAAAAATAATAATAATCTGAAAACTGTTATGGGATTTTTTTATTCTTTCTATTTGAACTTTTTATTATTTTTATTATTTTAATTGTTTTAATTTTTCATGTTTTAATAATGCACTTTATCATTTTTTTTAAACGTGATCATGCTGTGGTCTTCTTACTATTTTATTGGTTTTATTATCATATTGCTTTATTACCTTGCCATTTGTTTTAATTGTAAGACACTTTTTGCACAGTAGCATAGGTCACTTGATCTAGTCTCCTGCCCATTTCTTTGCACATGTCATCTTTTATCCTCAGTGCAATTTTACTTTCTGGGTCTTTTCTTTTGACGGGTCAGTTGCAATACAACTCCATGCACTTCATACGTAGGGTTCAACTCTTCACGTAATATGTGTAGACCTCTGTTGTTCCTGTTTGTTATTGTCATTTGTATTGTCTTCTTATGATGCAGCTGTATGTAGCACTGTTGTCCAAGACAAATTTCCTCTCGGGGACAATAAAGTATATCCTGATCCTGATCCTTCAGACAAAAAATGTTGTTGATTGATTAAATTTATTAAGGGTAAAAAAAAATATTCTTCTTCCAACTAAGACTACCGGTATGGAAGATGTGAGCATTGCTAAGCAAGACTATTATTTTTAGAGAGCAGAGGGGAGGAGAAGGAGAGAGGGGAGCGCACCTCACGACGCACGGGGCTCAGTCTACTGAACGTAATGACATTCCATTGACTTTTAATTGCGTTTCATTGACTTTATCATGGGCCATTCACTGTACTATGTAAACAGCGGTGCTCTGAGCAGCGCTCAGAGTAAACACCGACCCGAGCGGGGAGTGCGCCCCCGGTTTGCCTTCCTATGTCCTAAGTTTAACGAGATTTTTCCTGTGCGCATATCTTTCTCTCCGCTTTGTCTCTCCCCCTCGCTCTCTCCTTCCCTCTCTCTCAAATTTAGCTAGAAGCCAAGGTATGGCGGCTGCCATAGCTTGCCATACTAAATTGACGACCTTGATAGGCAGGCAGGGACTGATGAAGGTGATTTTTTCCATTTTCCCAAACTTAAGCTGGCATTTTGGTAAGTCTGCGAGGAGTTGTGGTGCACGCATTCCCGGAAGTCTACAGTAGTTGCACATCCCTGGGCATGGACTAGTTAAATAGGATCAAATATGCTGATCATGTTCTATGTGTGGTTATCTTCCTGTCATGACTCTTTTGTCCTGAGCCATGACTAAGCATCATTGTAGGTGATTTCAACTTGCACAAAGATGTATTCTAGAGTTCTTTTGACAATGAATTATTTAATATTAATATACTGCTTTTAATTCAACCTAAAATCCACAAATGCTTTTGATATGGAGATCAGTTTAGTCTCTGATCGTCATTACACTCTCTTAAATGTGACCATTGATCATCATAAGTATATTGTGTGTCATTTAATAATCTGCTTCAAAAGTGTCCTCCCTTTTCCATTGTAATTCTCATAAACCGTTTTTTTATCGAGTTAAATTGGCTGCCTTGTGAAACCTGCCCTTGTTGGTGTTATTGCTTCTTTTACTGCTGACTGAGGTTTTTTCATTTTCTGTTGAGAAAATAGATGGTATCAGATCTGCCATTTGTCCTGATACACTCTGCCACAATCTAGACTTGTTAAGCCTTAGATGGATACTGCATGACATATGAGACCATCCTCTACAGTAGTCCCCTATTCTTTCCTCAGAATTTGCCAAAGAGAACACGGGGCTTTAGGCCTTTGCTTACTCTCCATAGATTTTTTTCCTTTTTTTTTACATGATTTTCAGAAAATGCCTCAAAAGTCATAAAAGTGGTCCTCATTTGTGAAGATTATCTTGCTGAACACAAACGTCATGGTTTCATAAACTTTTGTTAACCACAGAGCTTATTTCATGCATACAGCGTTCAGTGATGTGAGAGCTGTACTGTCTGTCCACAGCTGCACAATATGATGCAACCTACCGTAAAGAGTTGTGGGTCATTTCTCAACCATCAAAGAGTTTGTTCAGCAGCAACATAGAGGCTGGGTTAACCCTAAACCCTATAGAGGCTGGGTTAACCCTAAACCCTATAGAGGCTGGGTTAACCCTAAACCCTATAGAGGCTGGGTTAACCCTAAACCCTATAGAGGCTGGGTTAACCCTAAACCCTATAGAGGCTGGGTTAACCCTAAACCCTATAGAGGCTGGGTTAACCCTAAACCCTATAGAGGCTGGGTTAACCCTAAACCCTATAGAGGCTGGGTTAACCCTAAACCCTATAGAGGCTGGGTTAACCCTAAACCCTATAGAGGCTGGGTTAACCCTAAACCCTATAGAGGCTGGGTTAACCCTAAACCCTATAGAGGCTGGGTTAACCCTAAACCCTATAGAGGCTGGGTTAACCCTAAACCCTATAGAGGCTGGGTTAACCCTAAACCCTATAGAGGCTGAGGCAGCTATTTTGAAAGACTTTGAAAGAAAAAACAAAAGCTAACAAAGCTGTGTGAGAGGCAGTTCCTATGGGAGGGTGATGGATTTCTGTTGAGTGCCTGTAACCAGTAGGCTTGAAGGCAATGTACACCAGATGTGTTACGGCAGTGTTGCGGATCCGGCAAAACTGCCAAAAATTGGCGGCGACCCCAAACTACCCAATCAGAGAAAGGTTGACATTTTATGGGATACGGAAGGTCAGATCGCGATGCCTATAAAGGACTATTATGTATTTTTTCACCCCGAATTCAACGCCTCCATGAGTCTCTATGAGTAACGGTTGCGGAGATATGTCTGCCCTGCCTGCCGGACTACAGGAGAGAGATAAGAGGACAGCGGGGGGTTGGAGGTTCCAAGTTACTGACCAAACAGTGATTGCTGTCAGAATATAGAGCCATTGAACACTTGTTTTAACACAAAAACATTGCTGAATGCAGCTTTAATACAGCAGCAGCCCTTAGGCCTGGTACATATTTGTACCCTGGGTAGTTATCACCCCAAGGGACAAAAATGTGCTTTGATGATGCTTCTTTGGAAGAAAATGTACTGTTTGAAAAGTTACAGATATAAAACGCAAAGAAAATGTACACAAATACATTTTGCAGACTGGGTGTTGTAGCACCACAACACAGATTTATAATTAGTACCATGAGGACCACTAATGCACCATTGAGGGGTAGATTGTACCTTTGGGTACAGATATGGACTTGTACTGTACCATTATTTCTGACAGTATATATTAAGGGTTATATAAGTCTGACTTTCTGAAGCGCCTTATCTTGATCGGATGCTGAAGAGAAAGACAGGAGAGAGAGAGACAAATACCATCTTAACATAAGCAGATATTTTAAACTTCCCAAAAAGGAAAGGAAGGGTCACATCAGTTCTTGACCAGTCAATACATGGGACTGGACTGTGTATGTGTTTACATTAACCTAATCTTTAGTTTATCCGCATGCATTTGTAGGCTACAGTACGTGTATGCCCAACACAATGCAAAAGCAATGGCTGTTGGTAATTGTGCTCATTATATGGCCCTGTGGCCTCCCTTTTCTGATAGCCCCGATTTTGGTGTTTTTGTCTTATCACATCACCGTGCGACTCCACAGCCAGCGTGTCTCCATCAACACCCATGTGTCCTGTCAAATGGTTGAAGAGCAAGACACCTGCTGAAGCTTCAAGCCACTGCTTATCAAGTCACTTTCTATAAGAGCGTCATCAGCTATCCCTCAAATGTAAAATAATGCCACCAGAGAGAGGGGGGGGGGGGGGGGAGAGGGACAGGCAGAGAGAGAGACTGTCTGACTGTCTCTGCTGTTTTGGGAACTGTTAATGATACACAGGCAATGTTTAGTGCAAATTTGCAGAAAATGTACTCACATTTTCCCCCTGCACTGACAGCAATGTGACAATTTGAAATCTACCCAAGCTTGTTGGAGAGCAAAATTTGCTGGCAATTTTTCAACATCAACCACTCAGAGACAAGAAAATAGATGAAGTGACCGGTCCTCAGCCCAAAAATATTTTTCGAAATTGTCCAACTGCTACTAATAGTAAACACACCTAGGATATTGATGATTACATTGATCAAATTATTGCATTTCCCTATCGCCCAGTCTCTCATACTCATTGTCCATTGCTGGCTATTTGACCCCAAATCTCAATGTAGCTGAAACAAAGACTGAAGTGTACCTGTCTGGCCACAACGTCAACATCCAGCAGAGGCCAGTGGCGTCCAAATACAGTGAGAGCATGCTTCACCAACATCTGGGAACAGTGCTTGTTAGGCTCTGATTCTGGCTCCCATGTAACCTTGAATATACACACGCACACACGCACGCGCGTGCGTGCACACACACACACACACACACACACACACACACACACACACACACACACAGACACACACTTACTTTGGGTTGGCATTCAGACACAGGCATTCCCCCCTCACTCATAATATCTGCAGATATCAATATATCTGCAGATATTATGAGTCTTTTCATTGTTATGCAGATGACACCCAGTCACAGAATACCTCCAATTAAAATCCAGTGACACCAACTGTCTGCAAGAGATAATTAAGTGCTGGATCTCCAAGAATTTCCATTAAATGACAACGAATCTGAAATAGGGTTTGATCTTCCCGATTCTGTGAATATCATCCACAGTGAACTGGAGCGTATCTACAAAGAGGAACCCTGTAGCTAAAAAGCTAGTGGCGCTCTGTGATGTGCAAGCCTCCTGAAGCTGACAATTACCTTGAAAATGTAGCCGCTCCTATCCTCAGTTGACTTGGAGAAGGTAATTTATTCATGGCCTTTATGTTGTTTTGATTGGGCTATTGCAATTTCCTTTATACACACCTCGTTCAAACATCCCTTTCATGCTTGCAGTTTATCCAAAGTGGTTCCACAAGGATTCGCTGTGTAGCGATCATATCACACCAATTTATCCAGCAAGATGCTCTAAAATAATCAGCTAGTCTATAGGGGGAAAGTGTGGTGTACACAGTGCACATACACACACAGACGTCACCATGACATCACAGTGCACACACACAGACGTCACCATGACAACACAGTGCACACACACACAGACGTCACCATGACAACACAGTGCACACACACACACAGACGTCACCATGACAACACAGTGCACACACACAGACGTCACCATGACAACACAGTGCACACACACACAGACGTCACCATGACATCACAGTGCACACACACAGACGTCACCATGACATCACAGTGCACACACACAGACGTCACCATGACAACACAGTGCACATACACACACAGACGTCACCATGACAACACAGTGCACATACACACACAGACGTCACCATGACAACACAGTGCACACACACACAGACGTCACCATGACAACATAATGACCCACTCACCATGTGCCACGGTGGCAGACATAAAGCTCTACTTCAGCAGAGTATCTTATTTATCTACCGGTACTTATCTTCTGCCGCCTGCTGTCTTGGTCGTTGCTCCACCCCCTCTGCTGATCTGGGAAGAGTTGCAGACTAGCACATGCTTCCTCTGACACATGTGCGGGCGCCAGCCGCTTCTTTTCACCTGACAGCGAGGCGTTTCACCACCAGGACATAGCACATGGGAGGATTTCCCCTCCCCCTGAAGAGGGGCCCCAACTGACCTGAGGAGGCGCTATAGTGCAGTGATCAGGACTCATACCCCACTGGCTTCCCACCCGCAGACACGGCCAATTGTATCTGTAGGAAGGTCTGACCAAGCCGGAAGTAACGCGTCTGGGAACTGAACCCAGGTCTCGCGGTGGTAGGCATAGCTTTCACTTTTACACTACCCAGATCATGCCCCCTGGTGGCAGCCCTGTATTTAGCTACTTTCTACCTCTGGACTCAGATCATGCCCCCTGGTGGCAGCCCTGTATTTAGCTACTTTCTACCTCTGGACCCAGATCATGCCCCCTGGTGGCAGCCCTGTATTTAGCTACTTTCTACCTCTGGACCTGACACTTGATATCATGAGAGCTTCTTACTGTACCTTCCAGTCATGTCGCACAAACTCCCATGTTTTGCTGTGTGTGTAGCGCAGATCCACTCCGCTGACCATTCCTGGTGTGTGCAGGTGAGCCAGGTGGGCGATATCTGCTGCATTCTCAGGAATCTCCTGTAGGGGGGAGAAGTCAGGACAGGAGATGTGACAACAGCTGGTGATACCACTCAAAGCTCAGCTACAAATTCTCCAATTCTCAAGTTTGATACTGAATTATTTTATTATTACAGAGCACAATGAGTGAAACATTACAGGGTTTATTTACTTTGTAGATAAAAAAAAAACTTTCTTTATTGATTGCAATTTTTTCACCTGTATTTATCCAGGGTAATCACATTGAGATTTCCATCTCTTTTTCAAGCGGGCCCTGTTCACATTCACACACACATTCACACCTGGAAACCGACCAGTACAACCACAGTCAAACCTGCTGGATACTGATCACCTCCACTGGAGCGGTTGGGGTTAAGGGTCTTGCTCTAGGTCACTTCAGTGGTGGTAATGAGGGAGGGGCAAGTACTGCTCTTTCACTTTCCACACACACATTTATCCTTCGGGTCACTGGGATTGAACCCCCGACCTTCCGGTCACAAGCTCGCTTCTCTAACCTTTAGGTCACCATTGCAATTACTCGCAAACTCATTAAGAAAAAGTTTTTTCATTATGTTTTATTCATTATTGTAGATTATAATTTTGATTTTTATAAGCTGATCTATTTAAACTCTTCGTGACATCGTCACAGCATCGTGACTGGCGGTCAAATTCTCAAGCTCACGTGAATGTCCAATATATAGCTGACACATCCAAACAATAAACCCTTGAGAAAATGTGAGACAAAATGAACAGACCCTCCCTAACCCTACTTGCAATACAAAATGAACAGACCCTACTTGCAGTACAAAGACCCTACTTGCAGTACAAAGACCCTACTTGCAGTAGAAGCCATAGGTGAGTTTACCATCTTGCCATTACAGTAAGGACTGGCCCTTCTCTGAAATGCAACAGCTAAACAGTGTGGATAGGACTAAACAGTGTGGATAGGACTTGGCCTCCATTCTAGATACAGGGCCACCTGATCATGTTGCAGGTGAGATGCGCAAAACTATTTTCAGCCATACTAAGGATATCAAAGGGAATATCTCCATATAATTACAGCTCCTCAAATCGGAGCGCCAAAACAACGCTAATTGTTTACTTGGGAGAAATGAGAGACTCACAAAGACATTGACCCAGTAGCCTGTGCATTTTTACACCTGATGGAGCTCTCGGACTAAAAGGTGGAGACATTCTGTTAATAGTCTGTGTAGAGCAGTGGTGGGGAATTTTTTTTTCCTGAGGGCCACACTGACTTAAGTAAGCGAAGGGCCACACATTGGAGATTATACCTGCCAACACTCCCGATTTTTGCGGGAGTCTCCCAGGGCCGCACATGAGATTACTTTTAGCCTTTTAGTCATAAAGATTATTGAAAGATAGCCTATTCCATATTCCAGACTGAAATGTTATAACAGAAGTGGAGTATTGGCCAGAATGACATGAACATTTCGACACTTATTCAGCGGGTATCTTGCATGTTGCGTTCAGGTGCACTGTGACGGCCATAGGGCCTATCGTCATTTACTTTGGCCTGCATACTGTTCCAGTATTTTTTTCGGATGATGGCGAAGGCATAACCCGCCCCTCTCGGCCTCCGATTGGCCTAGCGTCAAAATTCCATCTAAACACATTCGCTTGGCTATCCTGCATTACATCTCTGTTACAGTCTGTGGTCAGACCGTCAGACTCAGTGGGTCAGACAGACATAGAGCAGTTATGCTTGCTAGCCTGCATGAAAGACACCAGTGTGTTTGTTTTTAATATAGTCATATATCTATGGTTTATAACGCTGCCGCTACTCTTGGCAGTGCACGTATGTAGCCTATAGACAGAGAATTGATCAAGGGTGATATAAAACAGGGTTATTTACACTGAACTAATTCAGCTCATTGTAACACAAGAATGACATGTATTTGAATTAAAATATTAATCAGAGGAAACAAGGTGATGAAGTTTAGAATGACAAGAAAAAATACACATTCATATGCCTGCACAATAGGCTAAGTAGGCCTAAATAACTCAGTTATACGGTTTTCAATTGTAACATTTAATATAATAAAGTAAGATCTCACACATAACCTTAAGTTTTGATTCTATATGCTGCCATCTGCCATCTCATGCTTGTTGATTTAATGATTGTTTTGCACCTGCTGCTCACGTTATGAACAAATGAATGCTTAGATGACCCTTATATCCTCAGCAGAAACTAACTGACTGCATAGTCATTTTAATAAAGTATGAATGTTAGCTGTCCAGCAAACACACCACTAATAGCTTATCTAGTTATAGTAATAATGTTTGGAAGTAGCCTACTTCCCCCCCCAGCATCGTGACATTGAATGAAAGTCATTTATATATTAGGCTCGTTTGAGATGGCTTCTGGCTCGCCTGGGAAGCAGGCGAGAGCAGCCGAGAGCAGTCAGCCAATCAGAGGCAGAGAGGGGCGGGTTATACCTTCGCCTAGCCTTCGCCATCATGGGGAAAAAGATATCGCCTACCTCCCCTGCCAGTCAACAGAGCTACAGCCAGAGCCACTCTTACCTCCTGAGACCACGCTGCTCTCACCTTTTGTCTTTTGTTTTACACTGATAACACACACCACACATTTCCCACTGCACCCACCATACACTTCAGACACCACTGATATATATATATATATATATATATATATATATATATATATATATATATATATATATATATATATATATATATATATATATATATATATATACACTGATAACACACACCACACATTTCCCACTGCACCCACCATACACTTCATACACCACTGATATATATATATATATATATATATATATATATATATATATATATATATATATATATATATATATATATATATATATATATATATATATACACTGATAACACACACCACACATTTCCCACTGCACCCACCATACACTTCAGACACCACTGATATATATATATATATATATATATATATATATATATATATATATATATATATATATATATATATATATATATATATATATACACTGATAACACACACCACACATTTCCCACTGCACCCACCATACACTTCAGACACCACTGATATATATATATATATATATATATATATATATATATATATATATATATATATATATATATATATATATATATATATATATATATATATATATATATATATATATATACACTGATAACACACACCACACATTTCCCACTGCACCCACCATACACTTCATACACCACTGATATATATATATATATATATATATATATATATATATATATATATATATATATATATATATATATATATATATATATATATATATATATACACTGATAACACACACCACACATTTCCCACTGCACCCACCATACACTTCAGACACCACTGATATATATATATATATATATATATATATATATATATATATATATATATATATATATATATATACACTGATAACACACACCACACATTTCCCACTGCACCCACCATACACTTCATACACCACTGATATATATATATATATATATATATATATATATATATATATATATATATATATATATATATATATATATATATATATATATATATATATATATATATATATATATATATATATATATATACACTGATAACACACACCACACATTTC
>NC_139627.1:6943521-6986021 GCF_964638095.1 Poromitra crassiceps
GAGAATAAAAACTATAACAAAGGTATACATTGGCACAACAAAAACAGCTGAACACATTTAATATGAGATGAATCAGAAAAGTTATGAGCGACGCACTGCGGTTGTTCACAGTAAAGCAACAGAGGAGAACAAGCCCAATTTTGATTTGGGTCAACAGAATCTGGGACAGTAAAATGTCGGAGACTGGCAGGAGAATTAGCACTAAAAACTGGGGAGGGAGCGTGAGAGGAAGGAGAGCAGGGAGGAAATGTTATTTTGTTTTCATTGGGGAAGATCATTTTCCATCATTTCATCATTTTCCAAAATACAGTGGACCTAATCTGTCGGGTTGAATGATTTACTTACTTTGCTGTTTGTTTTTCCAGATATGTCCAATATAATGCACATACTGTAATAGCTTAAAACTTGGCATTAGTATACTGGCTGCAAATATGCAACAATGCACTCCATAAGACCACCAAAGTGAATACGAAAATAAGACATACCAACATTCTAAACATCATCGACTGGAGTAAAATCCTAATCTATTTCATTTTAGCTGGAGCTACTTGGTCACACTCACACTGTATATATGGCTCTGGGAGTTGATTCAGAACTGAACTGCCGGCCAGCTGTAAGCATAACTAAATGCACTTTAAGTGGCTCCTATGTTGAGCCAACACATTGCACCTTAAATGTCTCCCTTGCTCTTACATCAGGTACTATGTTGCTTTTATGTTGTTTCTATGTTGTTTTTATATTGTTCTCCTTTTAGTACTGTTAGCTGATTTTATTTTATTATATCCTAGGTATAGTTGATATATCCACCAGGACCTCGAGTTCGTATTTCGTTCCCTTCCATGTCTTATGTTTTGGAATGACAATAAATATCCTTGAACCTTGAACCTTGAACTTGAGACATCAGAGGCCTGGGCTGGGACAGAACACCTGCTGATCTACCCAACATATAAACACACACGCACGCACACAAACATAGCTTATTAATTTACGAGTTGCATGACTTATATCAATCATTACTGAGAATGACTAGAACCATTGGTATATACACAATGCATGGCAGCAAGAAAATAGATCAATATTAAATATTTTCAATATGCTTTGTTTCGCTTACCAGATGGAGATTAAATTATTTCTATCATTTCTCGGCAGGAGTCAGAAATAAAACTGCAAATAAAAGGTGATCGATTGGTGTGATTACGGTAGGTCTTTACTTCCAGTTTTGCCCATTGGACTTGTGAGATGAGGCCACTACTCTGCAAAGTATCAGGATAGAATAGAGCTACAGTATAAAAGCTCTGGGTTGAGGTTGTATCTAATCTCTTCCCCCAAAAGATAGGAGAGAGAAAGGGCACATCTCTCCATTTAATAAAGCTGCTACAACATATCTTAATGTCGATACCAGAGCAAAAAAATAAGACCTCATTTAAGATAAGGTTTGCTGTGTAGTCCTGTAGATATAAAGAACAATTTACTGTATTGTCCATTTTAAAGAGCAAATTGTACACAGCAGTGTTGTACTTTTACAGTAACTGGTACCAACAAGAGATCACATATCACCCCAATTTTTAGACTCTCTACACTGGCTTCCCATACAATTTAGGATTGACTTTACAATATAATGCACTTTATGCACTTTATGGTTTCTAGATTGAACACTTAACTGTGTTATTGCACTACAATGATATTCATAAACATGCACAGCATCTATAAATTGATAAGAATCACAACTTGATACCTTGTACAGTAATATACTTGAGTCTGAAGATGTGATGATAGGGTAGATATCTGATAGGACCGCCTGTTTCTTGTCTGATAGGAGTGTGGGACCATCAGGTCTCCTTACAGTGTCAATAATGTAATGTAATGTAATGTAATGTAATGTAATGTAATGTGTCAACACTGTGTAAATCTGTATCTTTTCGGCCATTACAATTTCATGGTGCCAAAGTCATTGTTACCCAAACTTCCCCCTCTTTTTGGGAGGCCAAAACACCAGATTACAGTCCCACCTGGTGACAGTGAGGCTAAAACACCAGATTACAGTCCCACCCGGTGACAGTGAGGCCAAAACACCAGATTACAGTCCCACCCGGTGACAGTGAGGCCAGAACACCAGATTACAGTCCTACCTGGTGACAGTGAGGCTAAAACACCAGATTACAGTCCCACCTGGTGACAGTGAGGCCAAAACACCAGATTACAGTCCTACCTGGTGACAGTGAGGCTAAAACACCAGATTACAGTCCCACCTGGTGACAGTGAGGCCAAAACACCAGATTACAGTCCCACCTGGTGACAGTGAGGCCAAAACACCAGATTACAGTGACAGGGCCTGAATTAATTCGGTCATTATGGCAATGAAGGACAGATGGCTTATCTGAGCTTGAAGTTATTTTCACAGAGGCTATAGGCTTAGGGTTAGGGTTAGGCTAGGCACAGAGGCTATAGGGTTAGGGTTAGGCTAGGCACAGAGGCTATAGGGTTAGGGTTAGGCTAGGCACAGAGGCTATAGGGTTAGGGTTAGGCTAGGCACAGAGGCTATAGGGTTAGGCTAGGCACAGAGGCTATAGGGTTAGGGTTAGGCTAGGCACAGAGGCTATAGGGTTAGGGTTAGGCTAGGCACAGAGGCTATAGGGTTAGGGTTAGGCTAGGCACAGAGGCTATAGGGTTAGGGTTAGGCTAGGCACAGAGGCTATAGGGTTAGGGTTAGGCTAGGCACAGAGGCTATAGGGTTAGGGTTAGGCTAGGCACAGAGGCTATAGGGTTAGGCTAGGCACAGAGGCTATAGGGTTAGGGTTAGGCACAGAGGCTATAGGGTTAGGGTTAGGCTAGGCACAGAGGCTATAGGGTTAGCGTTAGGCTAGGCACAGAGGCTATAGGGTTAGGCTAGGCACAGAGGCTATAGGGTTAGGGTTAGGCTAGGCACAGAGGCTATAGGGTTAGGCTAGGCACAGAGGCTATAGGGTTAGGGTTAGGCTAGGCACAGAGGCTATAGTACAGATCACAAAATAAACCTTCCCCTTGGTTTCATAAACCATCATCACTGCAATTATGGAATAGCACAATAAAGCTTTGTAACCTAGAGCTGTTACTTCTGTGCCTCCATGACACCTTCCAAACAAACGTGCAGGATTATGTGACATGGAACAATGAGCGTTCTGCATTTGCAGATAAAGCGTTTCCAGGCAGCCAAACCTGCAAACTGTTCTCAAAGCCCTCCAAGAAAGACAGGAAGAAGACATCATGTTGAAAGTATTACCACAAATACCGAGCACGATTGCAACATGATCTTGTCCCTCCTGGCAACTTGGCCACATCACAACAAAGAGCAGGCAGACTGACAAACATCAGGTGGTGAAATGATTCAAATCTGAGGCATTGACAACTTCTCTTTGTTAGATTGAACTTTGACATGGACGTTAAAAGACTATTCAGACGTAACTTATCTTTAGTACCTGTTATAATACTGGCATAAATCTTTCACAATCAGGATTATAAAAAAGGGAGTTGGAGTTAAGTGTAGCCTAAATGACTCCTGAAATAGTTTGGAGCACTTTAATTTAGGTAAAATGTTCTTCAGTGCACCTGAGAATAGCAATGGCTATTCTTGATCATGAATGACATAGCAGGGGTTGACTGTCTTGCTCAAGGGCACTGACAGTCTGACACGATACATGGACGTTCTAAACTCAAACATGTGATGATGTCCCACTAACCACTAGTGGACTGAAGAAGGTACTGTACAAAAGAGTGTAGATATGCTTTTAAAAGACGGATAAGATCCTACGTAGGCCTACTGTCACTGAGCTAACTTCTAGCAACGGAAATAAAACAAAGGAAATCACAGTTCCTCCAGAACGCCGTCAAGGTCTTCTGCTGGTCCCCGGACCCCACTTTGGAACCCACTGATCTGCATCACTGCGTCATTCTATTAGTGGGGTTTTAAATATGATACTATGCTGCAGCAGGCCAGGTAAACACTGGCAGGTGCACTGTCAGCATCTTCCCCAGGCACTGCTGAGCTGAGCCAATCGGACACTTCATACCCACTTTCAGAGAATAAAATATGCCCCCATCCCCCGACTGGGCTGACATACATGTTTGGGACTATGATATATTTTGTGACCTTGGAATTACGCACAAGGTTCTGACTTTTGTGGTCAAAACTGATATCAACCTATGGTTGCCTGTTGACATGCCGCCCCCCCCCCCCCCCCCCCCCCCCCCCATAATGATTTTTGTGTCTGTAATTTGAATTTATAACACAAACTGACCCATCTCCATTTAACTAAACTTTGAAGCTCAATATAGCCTGAAGGCAGATCGAACCTTATAATTCTGCTCACGATTTATACTGGGCTATGTGTCTTAGGTATCTTATCGTAGGCTACTGAATAATTAATTT
This sequence comes from Poromitra crassiceps, assembly GCF_964638095.1. Classification (NCBI taxonomy): domain Eukaryota; kingdom Metazoa; phylum Chordata; class Actinopteri; order Beryciformes; family Melamphaidae; genus Poromitra; species Poromitra crassiceps. The sequence continues at coordinate 6,947,927 of NC_139627.1, forward strand.
GGCTATAATTTGGTAAAGTATATAAGTAAGGAGGTAGGAGGATACAGTATAGGAGCCTTTGTTGGAGAATTGCAATAATATTAGGACTTGCACCTATCGGTGCTAAATTGCCTTATGATTAGGCTATTATGATCATAGCTTTATTACTACCTAGCTGCCACCATGTCAGTGGATATGATCATAATTAGGTTCGGCGCTGACAGCCAAAAACAAATGTAGGCTAGTGTGTACAGCCAGCGTCATACGCTATAAGATGGCACATGCGCTTTGGTCATTCTCAGTTTGTGCAGCTAATGTGACACGGACACTTGTCAGCCTACCTAGAACAGAGACACTTTTGACATCCCCGCGCTCCAGCATGTGTGAATCCAGCACTCGGTACCAGCCGTTTGGATAGACGGGAGGCAGCTCGCCGGTTTTTCTCCTGCGACGGACCTCGTTGGCAGCCTGGGCCCGGGAGCGACCATCCTCGGCGATGTAGCCCACATCATCGGCGCCTCTGAGCAGCTCCAGCGGACAGAACAATAACCTGTACAGCCAGCCCATGGCGAGGAGAGACACCCCGGCCATAATGCACAGCACTGCCCGCGCTGGAGCACCAATCAGTCCCGCTTTCCTCCATATCGGGTATCCATTAGCACCTATCGAGTCCAGCGGGTCTCCCCCGTGTATGACGAGCATTGCACCAATGCCTATCCCAATCATGACAGCCAGCACCCCAGTGGACATGCTGTGACTATCCATACTCGCTCCGGTGTTTTCCCCGGGGGACTGTCCGGTGCAGCAGTGCGGCTCGTGTGTCACCCTCTCCGCTCTTGTCGCACTGTCGCGGACTTTGTCAATGTTGTCATATTGTCATCGGGGTGTGGCATGCACTGACACGGGCGTCTTGGAAACAAGATGCGCAACTTGGGTGAAGCCACACCCATGGTGCAGGTGAAAGGTAACTGGCAGACTGAGTGGCAGACTGCCTCCATATGGTGATAATCATGATGCAAATAACCACCAATAGCCAGGCCCGCGGGAAGTAGGGGTGCTGCAGGTGCTGCAGCACCCCCTAGATTTTTTCCAAAAAAAAAAAAAAAATTTTTTTTTTACAAATGTAATTAAAAATATTTTGCAGTGCACTATGTTCCTTTCTTGTTTAAGAATGTTTCGGGAAATGAAAATGTAGCCTATTTAAATAGAATTATCAACAATAACAATCAAGGAAGTTACATGCTTGTAGGCTAGAGAAGAAGAAGCGCGCATGCACGCACATGTTGTGTTGAACCAACCAACAACCAATACGAATTGTTTAATCTGGCAATAAAGAAATGTGAACTTGACATGCTATTTTAATAGCCTACTCAAAAATGCACCTCCCACTATACAGCAAAGAGAGGAGTCAATGTTTCTTGATATATGCCATTCAGATCAGAATAATTAGTCTAGTCATTAAGTTTGCTGATAATATTTCTATCATGTTAAGTCTGTGTCGTGTTAACTGGTGTATTCAGAGCAAATAGGGAGATATAGAGCATTATCATCATGCTATATATCTTCCTCGTTGCTCTGAATGAGTGAGAAAAGGAGAAAATACTGAATAATTACATCACAACAGTATCCTAATGTTGATTTAAAATGAGATATTCCTCTAAATATGGCAAAAAAATGTTAAAAAAAAACGCCCACATTTTTTTCGGCTGGGCAGGCCCCGCCGAGAGTCCCTTCCTCCCAGCACCCCCTGCTTAAAATGACTTCCAGCGGCCCTGCCAATAGCACACAATTTTTAGGCTAACCAGAACATAGGCTATACTTTCAGGAAAGATAATTTATTTTCCTATAACAGAAGACCTTAACTTCATAAAACTTTAATTAGTGGGGCGGCATAGCTAACCTATCGTTCATTTTGTGATAAAAGCACCACATTTTATTTATTTATTTGATCAGGGACAATGCATAGGCCTATATAATAAACATTTGTTTGAATGTCAATATGCCAGAGTTAATTTTAGCCAGAGGCTAATTTCTATCTGTGTCCCTGCGGCAGGCTGATGCGATGCCATGACATGAACACAGCAGTAGAATATAACCTTTTTATTCCACAATGGTTTTATTTCACTACTTCCATTTGTGCTAGACCAGTGATTCTCAATTTCATATCAAGGAACCCTAATGCAGTCCACATTAGGCCCCCGAACGAACCCCATTTGACTCAAATCTGAGGATCTTTGTATTGTTACATATGATTTTGTTTTCCATGACTATCTGTATTGTAGATTATCTAATTGTAGGTAGAGAGATAACAGATAAACTACTGTATGATCAAAATTCATTCTTCTACATTATCTAATTGTGTCAACTCCTTGTAAATTAATAAGTGTAACAATTCATCATTCTCCTGGGGACCGTCTGGAACCTACTCAAGGACCCCTGGTGGTCTTCGGACCCCACGTTAAGAACCACTGCTGTAGAAGGCCTGATAAAAGGAAAAAATTACATTACTGTTGCAAAGACAACTCGGCACCTGCTCTTTAGGTAGTCAAGTTCTTTGTGAACTGCATGTCTAATAAGCAATTTGGCCATATCGTTAACATTAGTATTCACTAACTGGAGTCGAAATTGCAGTAAACCGACTCCAGCCAAGACTCCAGAGTGATCTGACCTCATTTAAATCACACAAAGCCCCTGCAGGGGGCGCCCCTGGGGGCTCACAGAGTAGAGCGGTCCATGTACAGTCTTTCTCACCATTTCTGTCAAATAAAGCATTAAAAATGCAAAAAGAAATCTTGAAATCACTGACAGCTTTTCAGTTTCCGTTTTTATTTCTGGCTGTCAATATTGTTAAAGAAGATACTCGCACATCCAAGTGTCTCTGGTGCAGGTGCGTTGGAGCGTATCACATGAAATTGAGAAAAAGAACATCCCGCACACTGCTCTTGCAAAGCATCACCATTTATTGGAACAACGTTTCACGTATATTGTTAGAAAACATTGGCACATATTATCATCAGATCCAGCATTGCCCATTGATCTTAAAGGAGAACTTACCTCCAAAACACTTTTTTTCAGCTTTTAACCAATATATATGACTTTGGGGGTGATGTGTGAAGAATTCTGGTCAGAATTTCCACATTTGACACCAAACTGTTGCCATTTTACCATTTGTATCATTTTTCAGCAGCATACCTGGCATAAGCGCCCTCTAAGGGTCGAACGCTGCTTTTTTTTCTTTTCTCAAATGAATGGGATATTTGGTACAACCTGACGTCAGGTTGTCCCCAAAGACTATGGGATTTCAAGATAGTTACTCCCCTACTCCCCCTGTACCCTTTCGGCTCCTCACAACTCCAAGCCTATTGCCATGATGTCATTTGACCTGTTAATTTATTACAATCGCCTGTTATTTTCCTACCAACTCCTATGTAACACAATACTATCAATAAACGCCACTATAATCATAAAAGGAAGGACATAGCAAGGAAATCATTCCCAACCTTTTTCATACTAAGGGGCCCTATGATGAGATTTGGTCTCATGTAAATCTTATTTTTTATTTTTTATAGCCTAGATATGATTTTGTCCAGAATTCCATATAATTAGGTTGAGAGACAACGAATGCTGGAATCCTCTCAAGGACGACTGGTGGTCTTCTGTGCCCCTTTTCGCTGGGGACACAGAGCTGCTGCACTGACTGCCCGGAGGGAGGGAGGGGTTTATTGTGTGTTTGCAGCAATCAGCTCCGAGAGCCCAGCATCAAAGTGAGAGCCTCACTTTCATCCTTCCGCAAACAAATCTTATCGCAGCGCACATGTAAAATATAACGCTATACTACGACGTGACAACGTGACAAAGCTTCTCTAAACACATCGGCTATCATATATTTCCCTGCATCCCTCCTACTGAGATTATATCGGTATTGATTTTGGACAGACTGAATGCGCGGAGGAGGAGGAGGAGAGATCTGCAGGCAGCTGTGCCCTGAGTAGCCCTGAGAGACACTCGCCTCGCTCCGACTACTGTGCCCGTCTGTGAAAAGCGTCCTGTCCAGTCGCACCTTCGCAAACAGATGCGGGATTCCCTCAATCCTGTACCCAATCTCAGACTGTATTGAGCAGAAAAATCGCACACTAGCTATTTCTGTCTGTGTTTGTTTGTTGCTCCGTGAGGTTACAGAACGCCCCATGCAGGAGGCTGTTTCGCCAGCCGGGGTCTGGCAGGAGGGAGAAGGCACAGCCTGCACTGCGCTGAGAGGAAAACTTTTGCTCAACTTTTAACAAGAATCACGAAAAGCCCCCAAACTAAAATGAAAAAGGGACTATATGGCAACTTGGACGAGGGAATGACGTAGAGAAATCTCGCATTGTGTTACCCCAGAACGGGGGGTTTGTCGTATTGTGCGGTGTGCTGCTGTAACGAGCCCACGTCACTTTGCTCTCGTAACGTAGTTTGAGTAGTTTCCATAGAGATACATGCAGAAAAATAATTAAATTTCTAGTTCGCCACTGAATTACCAAATTGATATAACTTAAAACCATTTTGAGCAAAGCTGTTTCCAAACAGGCCACCAGCGTTGGCTAGTTGTTGATATTTATAAAGATATTGCCCCTCTCAAATAAATTATTTTTGAGGCAGTAGGCAAACTGTAATGGCGTCGATTTCCGAAAAAAAATCTTGACTTGAACACATGCCAAAGAGTCTAGTATAGACAAGAGTATATGTCATTTCTTGGTTTTTTCCATAGGTATTTTCAAATCACTGTTCTGATACATATCTAGGGGGTAATGCCGCATTCATGACAACTCGGCCCGCCGGAGGTTTCAACACGGAACCTCCGCCCTGGACAGATTGCGTTCACGCTGCACCTCCCGCTCGGGGGGGAAAGCCCAAACTGTTGCTATAGCAACTAGCGTTAGCATGGTAACTACCTACTAGCGAACAATGCTAACCGAACATGCTGAATGCTGAATTTCACACAGAGCGAAACACAGATGATACAAACACATATGAAACGTTAACATTACATAATTAAGAACTCAACTTGTGTGTTAAAACATCAACAAACGTCTTTATAATAATTCTGTGATTATCATTAACGATGCAAGTAGCCATTTTGATGTGGCTGTGACGTCAACTCGGAGAAACCGGAGCTCTGGATGATACCCGAATTTCCGAGCTGTAATTCTGGCCTGGACGACCGTTCAATTCACTTTTTACAGGTCGGAACCCATTTTTTCCGGCGGTCCGAGTTGTCTTGAACGGGGTATAAGTCCTCCTTTAAAGAACCACCATTAATAGTATATCGAAGAGGACGTAACCTGAGAGACAGCCTGGTACATGCCAATGTTAAATCAACAAGAAGGAGCACACAGGCTTTGTTAAAACCTCTGCCGAATGGGTGTTACAAATGCAGGGGATGTGCTCAATGTAATAATATAGTCAAAAGTGAGCACTTCTGTCATCCTCATACTGGAAAAAAGTATCCCATCAATGATGTCATCACATGTTCCACTTCTCATGTTATTTATTTGATTAAGTGCCCGTGTGGGCTAAAACATCACGTCAATTAAAACAAAGAATAAGTGAACATAAAAGCTCAATCAAGAGAAATGATAGAGACTACCCAGTAGCAGTACATTTCAATGACTTCAAGCATCACATCACATCATTCAGGTTCCAGGGCATTGAAAAGGTGACTCTGCCTGAGAGAGGTGGCAACATTGATGCTATTCTAAATAGAAGAGAAGTGTTTTGGATTTATAATTTACAAACTTTATCTCCCAAAGGATTGAATGATGACATCCCATGGCAGGTGATGCTCTAAAGAGCTTTGGATACACATATCTTTTATCTCCCAAAGGATTGAATGATGACATCCCATGGCAGGTGATGCTCTAAAGAGCTTTGGATACACATATCTTGTTTGGTGGAGCATTCAAGATAAATGTAGCACACGTTGGTATGACCTATGAAGGCTGCAAGGCTGATGTTTTCATTCATTGATTGTGCTACTGTCGCGGGGCAACATGTATGGAATTATTATTATTATGACTTTGTACTGTTGGGATGGGGAGAACAAATATTTATATTGCGTGCTCTGTTGAACTGTCATTAAGGGGGACATACTGTATGTTTTAGACTGCAATGAGTGATCAGAGTGGCTGTGGCAGACTTATGGACTTGAACTTGGGGAGAGTGCCACTAGGGGAGGATGTTTCTTGTGTTTCTTACCTGTACAGGTGCCATGACCACTGCGAGGCGCATTCTGTTTCCAAAAATGGCCGGAGTGTCGTCTCTTTCCTTCCATGCTCTTTGGTGACGGTTCCAAAGAACTTTTATGGAAAGAAACAACATCATCAACATCATCTAATTGCAGCGCCGCAGAGCGCCTCTTGACACGATCTGGCTACGCCTCTTGACACGGTCTGGTATACACATCACCCTTCAAAATAAAATACTTGTTATTTTTCTCTTGATTTAAAGAATTACAAGAACAATTATGCTTTCTATCTTCCACACTGAGCGTAGTTAGGCTCGTTTTCAACTCACCCAACACATTTTGTTTTTCATACTGTATATTTTATGGATTTGGAAAATGTTTCTAAATCATTTTTAAAGTTTGTAGACAGAGTAGAGTTTTGCTATACAGTATTTACATTTCTGTATAAAATATTTGGTCAAAATAATTACATTGTTCATTAAAAATTAAAAAAATTTACCTTCAATGAATATTCAAAATTTGACAGTTTCAAGTATAAATGGTGGTAGTGCATCAATGCTATATTTAATCCATAAATAAAAATAAATAATATAAAAATAAATAAATAAATACATACATAAATACAAAATAAATGAATAAATAAAAATAAATAAATAATAGGCTACAAAAAATAAAAAATAAAAATACATAGCTAAAAAAAAAATCAATAAGGTCTCTGCCTTTATACACTGTTCTCAAACTTTTTCATGTCAAGGTCCCCTAAACTAAAACAAATTAGACCACATGGACCCTCATTCGATCATATTTGATCAGGGTCCCCCATCTGATATTAGATGTTTTATTAGGAGATAGTGTGTGGCACCCATGGCCAACATTCTGTCATTGTCAACACAAAAACAGCCCTATATTGCAGCAGACAGACAGACAGACAGACAGACAGACAGACAGACAGACAGACAGACGGGGATCACAGACAAAGCTGTCTGTAGCATGGCTGAGCAAGTGGACCTGGCTGAAATATCAGTTCTGGAATGAAGGTGAGTAACGTTATTTCGGTATGTTTTATGTTTGTCATTTTTATGTTGTCCTCTCCATGTGGCCATGCTTGCAAACTTATATCAGCTATAACAGATGTGTATGTTACATTAATGTGCTTTCAACAGGTAGACAGACAGTCAATATCCTACTTTCCGACTTTCTGTCTGTCTGCTCGACTGTCTCACTGTCTGCCTGTCTACCTGACTGACTGTTGTCAGACTGACTGCCTGTCTACCTGTCTGTCAGTGTCTGAACTGACTGTGTGTTTCACTGTCTGTCTACCTGACTGACTGATGTCTGTCTGTCACTGACTGACTGACTGTCTGTCAGACTGTCTACCTGACTGACTGACTGACTGACCGACCGTCTGTCTGTCTAATTGTCTGCCTGACTGTCTCACTGTCTGCCTGTCTATCAGACTGACTGCCTGTCTACCTGACTGTCTGTCTACCTGACTGACTGTCTGTCTGTCTCACTGTCTGCCTGACTCTCTCACTGTCTGCCTGTCTACCTGACTGACTGTCTCACTGTCTGCCTGACTGTCTGCCTGTCCCACTGTCTGTCAGTGTCTGAACTGACTGTGTGTTTCACTGTCTGCCTGTCTACCTGACTGACTGATGTCTGTCTGCCACTGACTGACTGACTGACTGACTGACTGTCACACTGGATGTTATGTAATTTAGTGTATAGCTTTGTTGCTTTGAATTTGACATTAGGCCAGGCATGACAATCAAGGCCTCTTTTAGGGCTGTGACGTCTGACCCCTTTTGTTTTTGCCCATCCTTAGTCGCCAGCTTTCTGCACCGCCCAGCCACGTCATGGTCTTCGTCACCAGTGTCCGGGCCGGCCTCCTGAAAGGTTCCGCCTGTGTCGTTGGTGTCCGGGCCATCGTCCAGGGTTGCTCCACCCTTCGGCCCTGCCTCCCGGACGCCCTCTACACCTGTTGTACGCCCTCTACACCAACGACACAGGCGGAACCTTTCAGGAGGCCGGCCCGGACACTGGTGACGAAGACCATAACATCCAGTGTGACAGTCAGTCAGTCAGTGGCAGACAGACATCAGTCAGTCAGGTAGACAGGCAGACAGTGAAACACACAGTCAGTTCAGACACTGACAGACAGTGGGACAGGCAGACAGTCAGGCAGACAGTGAGACAGTCAGTCAGGTAGACAGGCAGACAGTGAGAGAGTCAGGCAGACAGTGAGACAGACAGACGGTCAGTCAGGTAGACAGACAGTCAGGTAGACAGGCAGTCAGTCTGATAGACAGGCAGACAGTGAGACAGTCAGGCAGACAATTAGACAGACAGACGGTCGGTCAGTCAGTCAGTCAGGTAGACAGTCTGACAGACAGTCAGTCAGTCAGTGACAGACAGACATCAGTCAGTCAGGTAGACAGACAGTGAAACACACAGTCAGTTCAGACACTGACAGTCAGGTAGACAGGCAGACAGTGAGACAGTCAGGCAGACAGACAGACAGGTAGACAGGCAGTCAGTCTGACAACAGTCAGTCAGGTAGACAGGCAGACAGTGAGACAGTCGAGCAGACAGACAGAAAGTCGGAAAGTAGGATATTGACTGTCTGTCTACCTGTTGAAAGCACATTAATGTAACATACACATCTGTTATAGCTGATATAAGTTTGCAAGCATGGCCACATGGAGAGGACAACATAAAAATGACAAACATAAAACATACCGAAATAACGTTACTCACCTTCATTCCAGAACTGATATTTCAGCCAGGTCCACTTGCTCAGCCCTGCTACAGACAGCTTTGTCTGTGATCCCCGTCTGTCTGTCTGTCTGTCTGTCTGTCTGTCTGTCTGTCTGTCTGTCTGTCTGTCTGTCTGTCTGTCTGTCTGCTGCAATATAGGGCTGTTTTTGTGTTGACAATGACAGAATGTTGGCCATGGGTGCCACACACTATCTCCTAATAAAACATCTAATATCAGATGGGGGACCCTGATCAAATATGATCGAATGAGGGTCCATGTGGTCTAATTTGTTTTAGTTTAGGGGACCTTGACATGAAAAAGTTTGAGAACAGTGTATAAAGGCAGAGACTTTATTGATTTTTTTTTTAGCTATGTATTTTTATTTTTTATTTTTTGTAGCCTATTATTTATTTATTTTTATTTATTCATTTATTTTGTATTTATGTATGTATTTATTTATTTATTTTTATATTATTTATTTTTATTTATGGATTAAATATAGCATTGATGCACTACCACCATTTATACTTGAAACTGTCAAATTTTGAATATTCATTGAAGGTAAAAAAAAATTAATTTTTAATGAACAATGTAATTATTTTGACCAAATATTTTATACAGAAATGTAAATACTGTATAGCAAAACTCTACTCTGTCTACAACCTTTAAAAATGATTTAGAAACATTTTCCAAATCCATAAAATATACAGTATGAAAAACAAAATGTGTTGGGTGAGTTGAAAACGAGCCTAACTACGCTCAGTGTGGAAGATAGAAAGCATAATTGTTCTTGTAATTCTTTAAATCAAGAGAAAAATAACGAGTATTTTATTTTGAAGGGTGATGTGTATACCAGACCGTGTCAAGAGGCGTAGCCAGACCGTGTCAAGAGGCATAGCCAGATCGTGTCAAGAGGCGTAGCCAGACCGTGTCAAGAGGCGTAGCCAGCTGGCTCTGCGGCGCTGCAATTAGATGTATCTCGAAAGAAATGACAGCTCCATATTGCCCCATTGCAACATCAGCGCTCAGCAGCCTCCGCCATTTTTTATTTTTGGAAGCGTGACGGCGCCAAAAGAACCTCGCACAGGCTCGCAGTGGTCAGCTGCGGTAGCGCTGGCCCCTATAATCAGCCTCTCTAAACAGTAACTCAACGGGAGAACACTCTAAACTTTGGGGATTCACATCTTTTCCGGGCGTACTGCAAATCTTGATTGAAGTGGTGTAGTGCAGGGATGTAAAACAACAACCATATTGTGGAAACTAAGCAACATTTTTCGTTTTCTTTGTTTAGTTTTTTCAAGATAAATACCTAATTAAAAGGACCCGAGGTTCAACTCCCGTTGAGTTACTGTTTAGAGAGGCTGATTATAGGGGCCAGCGCTACCGCAGCTGACCACTGCGAGGCGCATTCTGTTTCCAAAAATGGCCGGAGTGTCCTCTCTTTCCTTCCATGCTCTTTGCTTTGGTTCTTCTTCTTCTTCTTCTTCTTCTAATGTTTTATGGCGGTTGGCAAACATCTTTTGTGCATTACCGCCACCTTCTGGATTTCAGCAGTTACAAAAATATTCTCTTCAGTGTGAAAAACTAAACGGTTGTGACGGTTGTTATGTTGTCAAGTTAAAACTGTCTATCTATAAATTACTTTAGTATGTTAAAGTGAAGCTGTTACAATACAGTAGGTGGCGGTAATGCACAAATACGTTTGCCAACCGCCATAAAACACTAGAAGAAGAAGTAGTGAATTAAAAACGACAAATACCATAATGCTTTGCTTCAAGGATTACGGAAGTGTGCAACTACAAAAGTGACGGACAGTGGATCTGATGTGGATTGTGACTCTGCATATTCTTTTTTCACTGAAATACATTTCCACAGCGACGAGTATTGACTTCAAAGCATTGGGACAATCACCTCCAGGCAGCGGCTGTGCAGCATTTGACCGGGCGGGCGGACAGCAGGCACCGAGAGCTTTGGACATGTGCACACAGACGAGGGCTGCGGCTCTCATGGCCAACATACCCCAGGCAGTCATCGACCCGACCGGCGTCTTTAAGTATGTTCTGATCCGAGTGCACAGTAAAGAGGAGGGGGACGACTCGGAGATTGACATAGTGCGAGGATATGGCTGGGCAGAGTACCACGGTAAGACAGCAGCGTCCCCAAAACCACCTCCGACTTCACCCAAAGGTGGCGTCCTTCCGATTGTTCCACCGGGTCCCCACCAAAAATCAGTTCCACTACAATGGGTTCATGTTGTGAAGATGAGAGATTTCCTAATGACTGCTGCCACTCTCACTTCATATGTTTTGTTTTTAAACGTGCTATAAAGTTAGTATTATCAGTTATTATTGAGATGATCATTCGTTTTATACTTTATTAATCTCACATTGATCCGTTTGGCTTCGTAATTGGGACGCAGGGTTAGGGCCAGCCAGTTAGTGTGGAGTCAAGAAACGGGTAGGTGATAAGTGTCTGAAGATATGAGGCACATTATTAAACAACGCATATCCAAGAGGCTTTAGTCAAAGGATTAGAAGCTTGTAGGGTGTGTAGTGTGCACAACAGAAGAGCATACTGAGACAACAAAATAAATGACTAAATAGCAATTTGTAGGCTACTATATGCCATATGTAAAGAAAAATGATTAAAAAAGTAAGTAATAGTCTAGAATACATGAGGATGTGAAATGTTTACACTTAAAGGCAGCATATCCAAGATGGTCAAACATATGCATCATATTTGCATAATGAGTTATAAACACTACATAAAGTTGTAAACACTTATTCACTTGTATCAATGTATTTATTTACACAATGTAGGTATCTTGAGTAGAGGACATTTGCATTTCTTACTAGTCCACCTTATATAAAACACCACATGGAAGTAACAGTTAGCCGATCTGCAAGGATGCAATGTGCAGCTGACAACAACAAGAGTAGCTTTATTCAAAAGGTTCTTATACACAATGTTCTTATACACAATGTTCTTATATTACACAATGTTCTTATACACAATGCCGTGGACATTTCAGAATGCAGGAGGATGGCAGGGGGACAGTGGGGTGTGTGCGTGAGAATGCATCAACATGTGGATGCAAGTGTGTACATGGTCACAGCTATTGCACATTCACGTTTGTTCATATTCTGAAATGATCATACAAAAAAAATCAGCATTTAGTAGAATAGAATTATATATTATATTAGAATACATTAGAAAGTCAAAGCACATTTCAATTATGTATGTCACCGCACCACCTTCACACAGCATAATATATAGCAAAATGGTTATTGTCTTGCAGCTGATATCTATGACAAGGTGTCAGAGGAGCTGGAAAAGGGCGGCCATCTGGACTGTGAGTGTATTGGGGGAGGAAGGATCAAGCATGAGCCCCAGGCCAAGAAGATCCACGTCTATGGCTACTCCATGGTAAGAGACTCCCACTGAAGCAATGCCTAACGCTGTCAACGTTTCATTTGTTGTTTACTAATTTAAGTGGAACATTGAAATGACACTTCTAAAAGCTTCCCCCACCAATTAAATCATAGTTTGATGAGATGGAGGAAAAGGCCTGGGCCAAGCACCACTCTCATGCATTTATCCCCCATTTTCATCACAGGGTTTTGGAAGAGCGAACCATGCAGTGTCTACTGAGAAACTGAAGGCCCGGTATCCAGACTATGAGGTGACCTGGGATAATGAAGGATACTGATGTGCACTATTAAGACTGGCCCCTTTTCCCCTGTGGACTTCTAGTAGTTATCCTTTACCCATAGTGCAACAGGCAGAGCTCGACACCCAGCTACTGATGCTACTGATACCAGGCCCCAAGAGGAGCTGCTTGGTACAGGACTAAGGATCTGAAATGAGAGACAGGCACACAGTGAGGCTAATTAGCATAACACTGCTTTTTGTTGTGTTCCTTATTTTTACATTTGAGTCAAATAATAGCAAACGATGCGAATGTTTTTCAAGCTTTTTATTCCATTTGGACCTAAAACAAATATATGACAAAATGTGGATTTTCAGTCGTATGAAATGTCAAATATCAGAGAATATGTTGACTAATAAAATAAAAAGCCAGTTGTGAAATGCAGTCTCAGGCAGGCATGCAGCCATACTGACTTGTTTTAGAATGTGTCTTGTCAAATAATCACCTAATTATTTTTTGATAGTTATTTGAAGTTGAGCCTAAAATACTCTCATAGATATCCCCTGTAAACTACTTTGTTACGCTGTCATTCTTCTGTTGCAGACCAGGATAAAACAAATAACTCATTGTTCTTCAGTCACGACTTTATGCTGTTGCCAACATCGTTTTTTTCCTGGCAGCCACCAAAACCGTGAACTGCTGATGAACATCAAGGCCTCCATTTAACGCGGGTATGAGAGAAGATCTGATGAACTTGGTGATCTTGGATGGTCGCCAGTCAATTGATGACCGAATACTGATCCACAGTCAGGATCTAATTCTCATCCATACTGAAATGGTCCTACATTTATTAGCTTTGTAGTACAGTACTGTTAAATAAGTACACACACACACACACAATGTTTTGTAGTTACAGGGTGGCTGGTTATTCATATATGGTATAAAGCTTAAATTTAGGTAACACTTTATTTGGATAATTATGTAACATTTCAACAGCTTATTAGATGACATTCAACACGGTGCACGGTGGCGCAGTGGTAGCACTGTCGCCTCACAGCAAGAAGGTCCGGGGTTCGCCTGGGGAGCTGGGGGTGTGTCCCCACGCCCATGTCCTCAGTGCTCACGGCCCAGGTGGGCTCGTCAAAAAGGGCCTTTCTGTGTGGAGACTGCATGTTCTCCTCGTGCTCCCCTGAGGTTTCCTCCAGATAGGGTTAGGGTTAGAAACATGCAAACAAAAGACTTAGCATAAGTTTGACATGCATCATTGATAATGTAGTGTAGTCTACTGGAACATACGTTTGTTTAATGTGTACTATGTAAGGGTTAATGTACGACGAGGTGTACATTATCACTTTTTAAGGGACGACGCGAGAGGCGTGAACCGTCCGAGGCGAAGCCGAGGATGGTTGCCTCCGCGAAGTCCCTTAAAAAGTGATAATGTACACCTCGAAGTGCATTAACCCGCTTATACCATGGTCACTTGCCAACAAAACAATAAGACCAGTCATTTATATTTCCATGTGTAATAAATAAAGCAATCTAAATGGCTAAATGTCTGTTATTCATACTGTAAATCAGTCTTCCACGAAATAAAATAGTCCCTCCCACTATTCCATTTAAAGCCGACTCAAACGTTAACTTTATCACAGGAATGCGGGTTTAACGATGTTTTGCGTTCTACATTAAATGAAGACATTACCGTTTGGCAGCTTGCTTTATTTTGTATGATAGATACGTATTGGCCAAGTATATTAACATTTAAGAGCGAAGAGTTTCAGGAAGTAACACAGAGCAGCGGGGGCTGTATGTGGTGACATGCAGAGAGAACTCTCTCTCTCTCTCTCTCTCTCTCTCTCTCTCTCTCTCTCTCTCTCTCTCTCTCTCTGTGTCAAAGGCCGGGCTCGTCCCCGCTCGTGCACGAGCCGAGGGAAATCTCCTCTTTATCACAGGGTGATCAAGAGTTTTCAGGTTCAGGAAGTGAAACAGTGCAGCGGGGCCATAGCACTGCGTGTGCTGTATGTGGTGAAATGCAGCTCTCTCTCTCTCTCTCTCTCTCTCTCAAAGGCCCCCGCTCGTGCACGAGCCGAGGGAAATCTCCTTTGTCACCGAGAAGAGCCTGGTGACGCGAGGTTAGAAATGTCCGAAACGAAAATCAAAATTGTAAATAAGAGTTATTTTTGATAAACTGAGCACACAGGGGTGATTTAAATACTTACTTTGACCGAGTCAATTTTTTTCTCAACGTCCAAAATTGTCATATTAACCCTCAAACTGCTCTCCTGATAACACTGATGAAACTATGGCGCATTGATATGAACGGTGAACAGACCATTTAGCTAGGTGTCCATTATCACTGTACAATATCACTTTTTAATGGACACCTTGCAGCCAATCAGAATCGAGTATTCACCCAGACCATGGTATAAATTGCAATACTCATCTGTAGTGCTTCTGTCAAGTCCACATCACATCATATTGTGCAACAGTTGGATGTACTGTAGAAAATTATCAGTATAAGGAGGAGTTTTTATGGCGGAGGTGTATTGCAGATGCATGCTTGGTCCCTGCTGGATGTAAAGTCCAGTTGTTATCTCTCAGAAGAGGACCTCTCCCAGATCCGGGTCGACCAGGGAGTCTCTCCAGTTTGCCTACAGGTGGCTGATCCAAAAAGGAGATGGGGTTACATTGGGGAAACATAGCCCTCCTGCTACTATTGACTCTGCAATGGGGTAAGGGGCATTGATTATAATCCTTTTAAACAGTGTATATTTCATGTGGAATTAGTGCTGGTAAGGTACAGTGGAGTCCATGGAGAGAAGTGGACATGATGAATGATTGATGCTATTGTTCATTCAAACCCTGTTAATAGGCCGAACACTTGTGGAAAGATTTCTAAAAATGGTTCAAATGATGATGATGGTTGGAGACGTTTTTCTGTATTGTGTACCTCCGGGTCACTTGTCTGGTATCCCAGAGGGACCAACTTTACACCCAGTTATTTCTCATTATATGATATATTGTGGTGGCTTGACTGTGTTGTCTTTGGTGCAGGACGACACCTGACAAAAGTGTTTGTCAAGTCATTAATTTTGTTAAAAGTCAAAGCCACAAAGAATACATACTTGTAAGACGTGGGTGACACACTCTTTCTGCAGTATCCAATTGTTTTACTTTCCTATCAATACAAATGACAACCCCAGTAAAGACATTTTTCTAAGCGTGTCTTAAATGTCTGAAAACGGGAAATTTCTCTTACATTGATGTTACCAGAACTCAATGAAAACAATGTTTTTGTCACCGCTATGCAATGAGAAATGTAATTGCAATGCCGCATCACTGGTATGACAGTGAAGATGTGAACACTTTCTCACTCTGAAACATGTAATGATCTATGTTCATAGTACTAACCCTACAGTATCAGGAACAATTATTAACGTCTCTTTTATTTGTTGCCATGTGCTTTAATTACCAGCTGCTGTGATAAAGTACCAAATCTCGACTCTTAATCAGAGACCTTTGGATGGATTTGATGGCATTTTGCTGTCGTTAACCTGATTACTTCCTAGCTGGCCTTTGAGCCTCTTGGCATGGGCCTTTTTCACCAGCAGCTATCTTGTGTCTAAAAGGCAGGAAGTAACACAGGTGCAAGCAAACATTAATGGGGGTTTCCAACTTCCAACCCATTAGGTGTTTCAGTGCCAGGGCCATCGTTAATGTTTTGCTTGCACCTGTGTTACTTCCTGCCTTTTAGACACAAGATGGCTGAGGTGAAAAGGGGTAATTAGCTCTCCCATTTACCTGTAACAAGTCCTTATAAGACAGGTTGAGTCATCTGTGCTATTTTTATACTGGCACTCCACGCATTTAGCCAGAAGATTGTAATAATAGTAACTTTAATAATAACTTAACTACTATAGCACTTTTAAAAATGTAATTACAAAGTGTTGGACAAAAATCAGATGAAATCCATAAAGGCATAGTGCAACTGAAAGACATGAGCAGTTTTTATTAAGTGCTTCACACAGATTCAAAGCCAAAAGAACCAAGTAAGGAAGGGAAAAAGTCAAACAGAATGAGTCAAATACCAATGAGAATGAACTAAGCAGGAAGCACCACAGGTCGCTGCTGCACGTTGTGGTTCATGAGCCAAAGAAGGTTGAAAATGAGTTTTGCAGGTATTTTGAGTGATTGGTTACTTTCATCTCCGTAGTACATGGTAGTAGTAAGTACATCATGGTGAATAATTATTTTCACAAAACAAGGGAAGGTAAAGTATTTATTTTGATGGTTTTGGTGTAATGGCACTGTAGAAATTACATAATTGTGGAATGTTTTAAGCCATTTTTCTCATGTTTTACTTTTAGACACATTTTTTGCAGGCCACCACACTATATGGGGCAAAACCCAACATTTGGATAAATGTAAATTCTGAAAAGTTGACTGATATGGGTAGATGGTTTACTATCGTCATAAAAGGGAGTAAGTGGGCTCTGTTTGTTTTGTCCCACGTTGTGATGTCACTGATGTTACAATGTATATGACATCAGCACTGATGTCACAATGTCTATGACATCAGTGATGTCACTCGAGCAATTGTGATGTCATCAGTGATGCGAAGTTGAGCAGTCGTGCGCTGTGCATGCCAATAGAGCAGACGAGGCCACGCATCAGCCGAATTGCGGGCGAGGCCACACAGCGGGTGAGCCTAGGAATCGTACTAGTCATTAAATAATCAATTGTTGATCTATTATAAGTTTAAGAAATAAGAGTGTCTTCAAGGTTTTCACAGTATCTGTGTTGTTTCACAGCTGCTGGTTCACAGGCTCATCCCTGCCAGGCTCCTGAGAAGAAATGTGACTTTGTGTGTGACTGCTCTGACTGCAGCGACGAGCAAAACTGTGGTAAGATCACCTGAACACTGACCACTCATGTCTGTTATCACCTGAAGTCTCTTTGTTTACCGACAAGGCAGGATATAGGCATGTAAACCCAATCAAACTTAGATTTCACACCTTTTTTTGACTTATTTTTTATTTCCATGCCGTATCAAGGTAATACATAATGTTTTAGATCAATTCATAGTGTACATAGAAATCTGACTTTAAAGATTATAAACGATAATATTGAATTATTGCCCAGCCCTAGGTTTAGCTAAATAAAACAACTGTTAGGTTTAGGCAACAAAGCAACTTGGTTGGCGTTAGGGGTCGGGATTCGGAACCAGGTCTCGAACGGGTCCGCCACTCCCACCCCTTCTCCCTAGTGCAACTTTGACTGTTAGGTCAAGATCACTGGGGGTCACAGCGAGGCGACCTCCAGACGGTCATATTACCTTTCGCGTCGGCAATAATGACGGCGAGGGGGCGTGACAAATCGGTTTATTTTGACTGCCCGGGAGTGAGACCGGGTTGGGAATTATACTACAGCTAGTTGTTTATTATTTAACTAATTTAAATGGTTTTAAATCCAACTGTTAACATGTGTTACATTCTGATGCCATGATAAAACACTTGCTTGTATTTTTATTTTGTCTAAATTTAGAATTGTATTATTTAGAAAAATGAACACAATAGACAATAGTTTGTAAACAAATATTTTTCCCTGGCATGCTCTCTTTTCCTTTTTCCATACTTTTACAGACCTGGAAAATACTCAAATCAAATTCCATACTTTTCCACCCTGTATATAGTCCACTATTTCTGCAATAGGGAACGGTTTCGAACAGTGCCATTGTTTCCATTTTGACTCAAACATTTACGAAAGATAGCAATTTTTTGTGATCCATTTTCATTGTGTTTTGTGTGATACATAAACACAGGACAACACAATAAAGCACAAAAACATCCACATACATACATAAACACTCAAATCCCCCCTCCACCACAGATAGCAATAGGGCTGTGGTGTGTGCTGCAAGTGCAGGTGAGGAGCGCTTGCCAGCGCAATGCATTTTGGTCCAGTACGACAATCGTGGCAAAGTGGAACGTCACTTCCTGCTTCAGCACTGTACCAGAGATTTTCATCCGCCATTTATTTTCCCATAGACATGTGGTAAAATGCTTATAAAATAGTTGTACTGGTTCAAACCAAATGGTAAAATGCTTATAAAATAGTTGTACTTCGTCGAACCAAACGGTTCAGCTAACGCTATAATCTGGAGAGACCATAGAACATTTCACTCGGACCAAAACTTAAAAAAACATCAAAAAAATGTTCTCTTTAAACCCGCATTTTTTTTTACGTTTTGGTCCCAGTGAAATGTTATGCGATCCCTCCTGTTTCTAAATATATCTGTACCATTTGGTTTGAACCAGTAAAACTATTTTTATACGCATTTTACGAAATGTGTATGGGAAAATAAATGGCGGATGAAAATCTCTGGTACAGTGCTGAAGCAGGAAGTGACGTTCACTTTGGCTCTCTATATACATTTGCTGCTGTTACATAGCATGGAAGGTTATCCACGGGAAGATGACTGTAACAATTTCATTACACACAACATTTCATGGCTTTTCCTAAACTTTCAAGGATTTTACTAATTCCATCATGACTTTTCCAGGTTTTCCACAGCCATGGGAACCCTGAGTTAAATGTTTACTCTGCTGTGTGGACTATTATGTGTCTCTGCTGTGTGGACTATTATGTGTCTCTGCTGTGTGGACTATTATGTGTCTCTTCAAGTCTGCTTTTACTCTGCTGTGTGGACTATTATGTGTCTCTTCAAGTTTACTCTGCTGTGTGGATCATCATGTGTCTCTTCAAGTTTCCTTTATCACGAAAACGTTTACCACAGACTGAGCAAATATCTTTTTTATCTCCTGTGTGGACTTTCATGTGTCTCTTCAAGTCTGCTTTTCGACCAAAACCTTTACCACAGACTGAGCACATCAATTGTTTCTCTCCTGTGTGGACTATCATGTGTTTCTTCAAGTCTCCTTTATCACGAAAACGTTTACCACAGACTGAGCAAATACCTTTTTTCTCTCCTGTGTGGACTTTCATGTGTCTATTCAAGTCTCCTTTATGACCAAAACGTTTACCACAGACTGAGCAAATATTTTTTTTCTCTCCTGTGTGGACTTTCATGTGTCTATTCAAGTCTCCTTTATGACCAAAACGTTTACCACAGACTGAGCAAATGTTTTTTCTCTCTCCTGTGTGGATCATCATGTGTTTCTTCAAGTATTCATCATGAAAACCTTTACCACAGACTGAGCAAATATTTTTTTTCTTTCCCGTGTGGACTATCATGTGTTTCTTCAAGTTTCTTTTATCACCAAAACGTTTACCACAGACTGAGCAAATAATTTTTTTCTCTCCTGTGTGGACTATCATGTGTCTCTTCAATTCTCCTTTACGACCAAAACCTTTACCACAGACTGAGCAATTAAATTGTTTATGTCCTGTGTGGAGTATCATGTGTGTCTTCAAGTGTGCTTTATGACCAAAACCTTTACCACAGACTGAGCAATTAAATTGTTTATCTCCTGTGTGGACTATCATGTGTGAATTCAAGTTTCCTTTATGAAGAAAACATTTACCACAGACTGAGCACATAAATTGTTTCTCTCCCGTGTGGACTATCATGTGTGTCTTCAAGTTTCCTTTATCACCAAAACCTTTACCACAGACTGAGCAAATCGTTTTTTTCTCTCCTGTGTGTACTATCGTGTGTCTTTTCAAGTCTCCTTTTTGACCAAAACATTTACCACAGACTGAACAAATAAACTCTCTCTCACCTGTGTGGACTATCATGTGTTTCTTCAAGTTTCCTTTATCACCAAAACCTTTACCACAGACTGAGCAAATCGTTTTTTTCTCTCCTGTGTGTACTATCGTGTGTCTTTTCAAGTCTGCTTTTCGACCAAAATATTTACCACAGACTGAGCAATTAAATTGTTTATCTCCTGTGTGGATTATCATGTGTCTTTTCAATTGTCCTTCAGAACCAAAACCTTTACCACAGAATGGGCAATTAAATTGTTTCTTGCCAAGAACTTCAGTGTTTTTCTGGGAGTCTAAACCTGAGTGAGGTTCACTAGCTTCCATCCATTCTTCATCACTGTATTCAGTTTCAGAAGAGTCTACAGTCTTGTCATCACTAGGTTGTAAACTACTAGCTAGATATAAGTTCCTGGCTGGTTCTGATACTCCACAGTCCTCTCCACCAGCTTCTGTTTTCATCTGTTCAGTTGAGCTGCTGGCTAGAGGCTCTGCCTCTCTGTTCTCCTCAGTTTGGTTTTGATGAAGCTGTGAGGACTGAGGTTTCTCTTCCTCATCTTCACTCTTCACAGGAACAGCAGTGAATGGGAACTTTGTGATATCAGCCTCCTCCAGCCCTTGAAGCTGCTCTCCCTCCTGACTGACCCAGAGTTCCTCCTGTTCCCCTTTAATCTGACTGATGCAGAGTTCCTCCTGTTCCTCTTTAATGTCTGGGGGCTCTGGGTCCTCCTGAAGCTGCTCTCCCTCCTGACTGATCCAGAGTTCCTCCTGTTCCTCTTTAATGTGTGGAGGCTCTGGGTCCTCCTGAAGCTGCTCTCCCTCCTGACTGATGCAGAGTTCCTCCTGTTCCTCTTTAATGTCTGGGGGCTCTGGGTCCTCCTGAAGCTGCTCTCCCTCCTGACTGATCCAGAGTTCCTCCTGTTCCTCTTTAATGTGTGGAGGCTCTGGGTCCTCCTGAAGCTGCTCTCTATCCTGACTGATCCAGAGTTCCTCCTGTTCCTCTTTCATGTGTGGGGGTTCTGTTACCCTGCTAGCCGGGCCGGTTAGGGGTTCTGGGTCCTCCTTTTGCAGACTGGGGCTCCACTCCTGCTGCTCAGCGCCGGGAACAGCCGCAGTCAGGCGCTCCTTCACCACCACTCTCAGCTTCTGGACCTTAGACATTTTCATTTCCACACAGTGACTGACAGGAACTGTGACAAACCCCTCAAAGCTCAAATAGCTTCACAGCTAACGTTAGCTTAATAGCTAAACCCTTCATCTGAGTCCATTGCGTCTTCTTCTTCCTCTGAGTAACGGAGCCCCGGTTCCACTTAGCGTTATATTCGTGATAATATCACCCGCAGGGTGATATTCTATACGAGTTTTTCATTTAGTAAATGAATCGTCCTTCAATAGGGCTCGTGTTTGACCGTGAATACAACATAAATCCACTTGAACGGTCCCATAATCACGACTTCTTCTTCTGTTTGGTTTTACGGCGGTTCAACATGTTGCATTACTGCATTAGCGCCTCCTGGACTAATCCATCCAATGTTCCCTAATCCATTACAGTCTTGTTATCAGTCCAGTTTCTCTCAAAAAACGGACAACTAGTTTATTCCCCTCCACTACTCCCACACATCCCATTATACCCTTCACACTGGCCTCTATTTGTCCCAGTCTCTGCAGTCCAGTCATCATGATCACCCTCTCTGCTTCATATCTCCTGCATGAGATCAGTACACGCTCCACCGTCTCCCATTAATAATCACGACTTGGTATGTGGAATCGTATTTATCTCTGTGTGTGGAATGGTCACCACAATACCCAGAGTGCCTTGCGGCACCGAAGAAAAAGGGGAGGGGATGGGGATAGTCCGGGCCTGGGCACCTTTCACCATTTTTGTCATGGGGGCGTAAACCAAGGAACCGGAAATAGGTGCGCCAAAAAACGTCTTTGTTGCCGTTAGCTTGACGTGGCGAGGTTACGTTAGCTAGAGCCTGAAAAGAACAACAACACAAGTTGATGTTTCTACAAGAACTTCTTCAAAAACTTCGCTCGGTACGTCCATCTTTTGTTTTGTTGTTTGCCGTTTTATTTTCCGATTCGTTGTGTCTAATTGTCAAGTGAACGAGCTGTTTACGCTGTTACTTCCTGTCTAGGGCGGGCTCTAGGCCGGAAGCAGGCAGGGTGACAAAATCACTTGTGAACGGAGGTCAGGCTCTTTCTCGCCGAGAAGAGCCTGGTGACGCGAGGTTAGATGGGGCGCGGAAGACTTCACAACAAAGAGAACACTTAGCACGCTGCAGCGTAATACATCTCCATTCACTCCAATGGACCATTTTATTTTTAGCCTGGTAAACCAGCCGCTCACGTGAACTCACATTTCATTTCGTTCTACCACCAGCTGCTAGCGCGTTAGTGCCATCACCACTGCCATTACTTGCAGTAAAACGGTCATGTCTTAATTGTGATGCCTCTGATCCCCACCAAGGCTACAGAGAGAAGGATTTTGCGTGTGACTTTGAGGATGCAGGCATGTGTGGGTGGACTGACCAGTCCCTGGACACGGGTTACACCTGGGAGAGGCGTCAGAGAGGCGACACCCTGCCTGACAGCGGACCCTCCTCTGACTACACCACTGGCACAGCTTTAGGTAGGCTATAGCATAATACACATTACACAACCACGTCCTTTTCCGTTTGCTCTTTCTGTCCTCAGTCGTATCGTATGCTGTATGCCACACAGTGCAATATTCCATTTTCGTTCCTAAATTTAATCTTTCTTTCTTTCTTAGAATGAGCTAACCCCGACTGCAAAAAATAAGTTGTACTGTGATTTTTGTCTTATTTCCAGGCCTCTCAAGCTGATTTTTTTAGTCAATTATCTCATTGCGCTGGCAGATAATCCTGTTGGTTTCAATCATGGGTTTCAATACATTTCACTTCATACATGCCAATATGACTTATTTCAAGAAATCATCATAAAACAATGAAGAAAAGCTTGAAACAAGAAACTTGCTTCAAGACAATCCCAAGTAAATGTCCTGAAACAAGTTACATGATCAAGAAAAAAAAGTCAAATTTGTTGAAAGCACTAAATGACTGTATCTGCCAGTGCAGTCAGATGATGCGTGAGGTAAGAATGAGCTCTGTGTAAGCTGCTTGAATGTTTGTGCTGTCTGCTGTTATTTAGTTGCTTGTTGGTTGCTGCCTCCTGTCTGCCTTATTGATTTATTATATTACCATTATTTTACCAGGTTGTCTCATTTAGTTAGAATATATTTTTTCAAGAGAGACCTGTTCTTAAACTTGCAGGCATTTGTAGGGCCATATGATTTATGGAATTAGGTATCATGGAATTAGGTCATACAAATTGAATCAGCTGTAAAACATAGAATATTGTAGAATTGTCCATAATTTGGCTAATTAGCCCTAATGATCAAAATCACAAGTAGACCTAATTATTGTAATAACATAAATGATTTCATAATTGTAAAATAGGCCTAGAGAAATGATTCAGTTTTCCATCGGGGTGTTTTGAGGGTGGGGTCAGTCTTACAGTATGTCACCTCACAACTTGCTTTTCACTTTGAGAAACATGTCAAAGAGGCTGTCTGAGAGAGCCAAGTTAAGTTAAGTTAAGTTAAGTTAAGTCTGAGAGAGCCAAGTCATTCAAAAAGAAATCTAACCCCTAAAAAAAACAGATTTCATGTTTACACATTTCCTGTCATTTGCATCCTGTGTCCTGCTGTTTAAAGTTTGTGTGCTGCTTTGGATGGAAGAATTGATGAGTTGTGCCATATAAAATACATGCAGTCACAGTAAAATAAGGTGCTTTGCATGAGACTGTTCAATTCAATTTCAATTCAATTTCGTTTATTTGTTCGATAGGGGACAGGTGTACATTAATGAACATTTAAAAAAAAATGTAAATGCACGACAATTGCAGTCACAAGACTGATTTCCATTGCTTGTCCCCCTGCCCGATGATATAGGCTTAGAGTCCTGAGGGGTAAAAAGTAACAGTGCAGCAAAAACAAATTTAAAATGTAAACACAAAGCAAAGTGCATTTATGCAGAGAGGTAGTCCTAATAGAGGTAAAAGGTAGCATAGTGCAACAAAACATATTAAAATATAAACTGTTCACTGAATGACGTTGCAAAAGCAAATCACCTGGAAAAGAACACCTTGTTCATGACACAGGCTGGTTCATGGGAGTGACGTCAGTGAGGACAGATTCTCCCAGTACTGCAGTCTTGATCTCAGCACAAATGAAGCAGTCTGCGCCCACATGCCGTCTACGCCTCAAATATTTCATTTGGGACTCAGGTACCCCACATCCATGACGACAGGTGCTTTGAAACGCCCTGCCGAGGATTCTCTTGTCAATCATCTCCTTAATACACACACACACACACACACACACACACACACACACACACACACACACAGTATATATATATATTTCTGAATACAATTTTTGCTCAACATCCCATTGAACTTCCCATCATCCACGCTATCTCTCTCTTCTGCAGGGCACACAGGACTGGGCTCCACACCCTTGTGGGCGTCCGTGCTGCAAGTAACAACTGTGGTAACAACTCTGGAGCCCATATTCATATTTGTATTTGAAATGTTTATACTCACCTTGAACCGCAACCTCAAATAACTCCATAATTATATTTGTACTTGAATGTGTAACCCCAAGTAATAATTGTTTTGTCCACAAATTGATCTGGGATCTCTTATCTGTAGTATGAATGAGATGTCTGTAATATATGTAGGCCACATCCCCTCCTTGTTCTCTGTTATGGCCCCAACCATAAGCTTTAAATAGCTTCTATGGGGACCATGTTCACATATTATGCATTATTCATTAGTTCCAATGTTGTTATTTTATGCATATGTGTGAATAAAAAACTCAAACTCAAAAAACTCAAACACCAGGACTCCCGTGAGGCTGTGGTGTGGCGACCCGAGCCCAGCAGTGTGCGCGGCTGGAGGGAGGCCACCGTGTTTCTGGGCCGCATCTCAGCCACCTTCCAGATCCGCTTGTACTCCCGGCGCTCCGAGGGCCGGCGTGGAGATGTGGCCATAGACCACCTGGAGTTTGTGGACTGTTCCCTGCCCTGTGAGTATCTCTTCACGCTCTAGTTTCTGCCCCTTGTTTCAATCAGGAGACTTGATGAATAAACAATGATTTTATTATAATGATGATGAATGATCTTTACAGAATATTATGATGAGAAAGTTAGTTAGTCTTTGGAGCTTGACACCACAGGGAGATATCGAGATCGAGCTGGGTCAGCTCGAAACCGCACAGCCATTTATACCCCCAGTGGAGTCAGGATACTGGTGCTGGTGTAACCTCTCTTGATGACTGATGGATCAAGGAACTTGGCGGAGACGGGGAGGTGGTGGGTGTGCGTCAACCAGCAGGGTTTAGAGCGACTGAATGAGACACAGAAAAGCATATTTATGCACACAGCAACCATGTGATAGGTTGCCTAAGGGGAGTGCCACAATGTGATAGGCTAGCAGTGCAGGTGAGCAAAGGTATATGAGGTGATGTGCTGCTATGCTATTGGCTTATGGGAAACTAGGAGGCAACCACTGATTATTCAATTATCACCAGGAAGCTGACAGGTTAACAGGTGAGCAAGCAGGAGTAGTGCAGTGACTGTGGAACCGGTGAGGATCAAGATCGTCCTGTCTGAACCTACGTTAAAACTCCATTTCTCCATGGCAATTGAATGGGACAAGTCCGTTTTTCAATACATGCATAATATAGTATTACTCAGTCCTTTGTTTTAATGCTTTATTTGTATTGGCCTTCTCTGAGCCTTTTCTATTAACTTGTTTTTAAGTCATTAAATATTGTCTTGAAAAAATATTTTTGACCAAAGTTCTCTTTGATAATGAAGATGATTATGGTGTGTGTGTGTGTGTGTGTGTGTGTGTGTGTGTGTGTGTGTGTGTGTGTGTGTGTGTGTGTGTGTGTGTGTTTGGTGTTGTCTCATCACTCCCACTCCCTGCCATCAGTAGCACTCCTGGGCACAGCATGTCCGGCGGGGACACTGGCGTGTAAGCGTGGGGGCTGCGTGGAGCAGCGGCAGGTCTGCGACGGCACTGACGACTGTGGGGACAGAAGTGATGAGGAGGCCTGTGGTGAGACATCAGAGTCTGAAGGAGAATTACAATTAACATGCAACAGAACAGGAACAGGAACAGAACATCCCACGTTTATTTAAAATGGCCTGCATTTATATAGCGCTTTTATCCAAAGCGCTATACAATCAGTAGGTACATTCACACACACATTCATACGCAAATGGCGGCAAGCTACCACGCAAGGTGATGACACACCATCAGGAGCAATTTGGGGTTCAGTGTCTTGCCCAACGACACTTCGACATGCAGACTGGAGGAGGCGGGGTTCGAACCACCGACCTCTTTTAACCAAAGCGATTAGTGGACGACCCGCTCTCCCTCCTGAGCTACAGCCAAGCACCATGGCGTGCCAGACATACTATCAAGTAGTGATTCTCAACTTTTTTGATATGAAGGACCAGTCATTTAGTACCATTTGATGGGATTTCCCCCCCTCAGACCCAATCTGATAATATTTTATTGTTAGATATAATTTTGTCCAGAATTCCATGACTATCTCTATTGCAGGTAGAGAGATAGCAGAACTCTAATCAAAACAGCCATTATCCTGCAATCTCTTATTTTTAACTTCTTGTAAATGAAATAATGGCAAAGTTGAATAAATCATCAATTTGCTGGGGACCCCCTAGAATCCATCCAAAAAAAAAAGAAAAGAATGATTAATTAATAGATTAATAATTAGAGTGCAAATTACTGAAGCCATCTTCTTACAACAAGCGTGATTTTCGTCATCAGAATCACTTTAATCCCCCAAGTACAATAAGCACCATTTGTCAAGGACATATTTATAACTAAATGGCCCAATTCCACCGCAGCTAGTAGCGCGGTCCCGCTCCGCTCGACTCGATAAATGGTCTCATCCCACCGGTAAAAACCGGCCCAGCCCGGTTAGATTTGAGGCTGAGTCGTGCTACTTTTGGTCCCTGCCTCGTCGTGGTTCTATTCTGCGAACCCGGGTTCATACGGTGACGTGAAAACATTGTAGACGACTGATTGGCCAGGCAGAATCGTGTTTACTGTCTATCCTACTGACTGTCAATGCAGCGCTGCATACCAGTTTAGTGGGGGCTTACCTTCTCTTATATTATGTTTTTTCCATCAGTCTTTTGTGTTGCTGCCTTCGGCGCTGGTGAAATAAAATCAATCTCCTTGCTCAGCTTTAACATGCGCTCCTCGGGAAGCCCTTTGTAGTTGCCTCCGCTAGGCCGCAGGCGAAGCCGCGGGTCTTGCCTGTTGAGCTGCCGCTGGGGTTCTCCTCGTATCGCCTCTCCCGTCCCCGCGCAGTGCATGCATGTGAGTTTGAGTAACAACAAAGTGATATCCATTCTCCTAGCCGATTGTCACATTTGCCCATGTACACTGTAGGTCATTTAGAGGCACCAGTATTTCATAATCAGTTTAAAAGTTCCGTGTATTGATTTCATTTTAACGTTATACTTATAGCCTACTTCGGCAATGGGTGGAGGGCAGATATGCGGTCCCATTGACGACCAGGTGTGGGCGGAGGCAAGTAAACTTGCTATGGAAACAGAGTCTATATCAAGTAGAGCCGAGTAATACCAGATAGAGTGGAGCTGTACTGTGCTGTTATATGTGGTGGAAATGAGCCAAATGTAAATACTGACACACAAGTATAAGAACAACAAACTCTCAAAGGAAAAGTACCAGACATATTATGAACAGTAGATTGCACATAGGGTTCCCTCCGCGGCCCTAATGCAAAATTCCATAAGTCAGAGCGCTTCCATGACCTAAAAAAATATAATTAATTCCTAGTTTGATGTTAATGTAGTTTTTCAGCTCAGAAACATTGTGAATGTGTAAACAGTCGACCCCAATTTCCCCTGACAGCTTGCTATGGAGAAAAATAACTGCAAAACAACCATAATCCAATAAATATGAAAAACACATTGTAAAATACATTCTGGTATATTCATGTGAAGTGGTCCTGTTATTAAATTCCCTGATCTTCCCTGACATTCATCGAGAATTTTTCAATTTCCCAGCCTTTCCCTGTCTGGAATACACCTCTTAAAATTCAGTGAATTCAGTGTGTGTGTTTGTGTGTGTGATGTAGGGTGGTATATGGCATGTATCTGATGTTGTGTGTGTGTGTGTGTGTGTGTGTGTGTGTGTGTGTGTGTGTGAGATGTAGGGTGGTATATGGCATGTATCTGATGGTGTGTGTGTGTGTGTGTGTGTGTGTGTGTGTGTGTGTGTGTGTGTGTGTGTGTGTGTGTGATGTAGGGTGGTATATGGCATGTATCTGATGGTGTGTGTGTGTGTGTGTGTGTGTGTGTGTGTGTGTGTGTGTGTGTGTGTGTGTGTGATGTAGGGTGGTATATGGCATGTATCTGATGGTGTGTGTGTGTGTGTGTGTGTGTGTGTGTGTGTGTGTGTGTGTGTGTGTGATGTAGGGTGGTATATGGCATGTATCTGATGGTGTGTTAAGTTCTTTGAAATGTGGCTATATACATAAACAAGACTATTTTGATGAGTTGTGTTTGATGTTTCTCTAGGAGAATACCTGAGCTGTGACTTTGAAAAGGACCTGTGTGAGTGGGATCTAAGGTCACTGTCTGATCTAATATGGGTAAGGACCAACCAGACAAGCATCTCCTCCATTGACCCTCTGAAAGGACCGGGGAGGGACCACTCCACCAACAGTGCATCAGGTTCGGGCATTTTCTGTCCAAATGATCAATAATCATCTAAAGCCATATTTATGACTATATTGCTGCTGTTAGATGAAATACATTTTGACTTTTCAGTACTTTAGAAAAACATCACATCAGCAGCACAAGATGGAGCAATACAGAAAGCCATCTCAGATTATAAAGTGCAAAGTAAAAAGTCTCCTTAAGTGACTTATAATAGGTGTGTGTGTGTGGGGGGGGGGTGACAAAGTCCTTTCTGGTCTCATTTAAGAGGTGGATGGCAGTAGGGAAGAAGCTGTCCCTGTCTCAAGAGGTTCTGGTACTGCCAGACATGTCTTCTGCCATGGGACAGGGCTTTGAAGAGATTATGACCTGGGTGGGTGGGGTCGGCCATGATTTCTCTGAGACTGCTTTAGCGTCCTCCTGGCAGGATGTCGGTCCTGAATGGATGGCAGGCTGCACCTGACCACCTTTTCGGATGATGCGCTGGACCATGCATTTTGTTGATTTAAAATGTATTTATTTACTTATTTATTTATTTACATTTACTGGGAAATAACTCAACTGGGAAATGACTCCAAGCCTCATTCACATTGAACGGTAAATAATGGTGCAATATTTGGGAATATACTAGCCTTTGTTTATGATTCTGTGTGGCTTATACATATACTGTCCATAAAATACATTCTTTCATATATATACATATTTAAAATAGACACTTTACACCACACAAAATGTTGTAAATGTTTGAATGTACACGGCCCGTGCTGTTTGTTTTAACTGTGCATACCTCTTTCTGTTTGTGAATACTTTGAGAGCAATGTTAACCAGAGTCAAATTCCTTGTATGCGTACAATACATGCTTGGCCGATAAAGCTGATTCTGATTCTGTGTTTTCATGTGTTTTATTGTTATTCCTGATTATCATCTCTTATAGGTCAGCTCTTGTACGTCACTGTCCCAGAAGGGGGTCTAAAAAAAAATGATTGGGCATCTTTCCAAAGTCCACTTCTTGAACCCACCAATAGCTCACATCCTTGCAAGGTAAGCTCAAAACTTCATTCCTTACTTACTTTCTTAGTTGTTTTTTTGTTTGTTTGTTTGTTTGTTTTTTGCTACCAACCCATTTATTTACTTTATATAACTACTTTAGACCTGTAAAATGTATTCTTACAACTGCTGTCATTTGCTTCTTGTTTATTTGTTTTTCCTGTCTGTTGCTGTTGCTGTTTTATTGTTACAGTGTACTTACTGTATGTATGTTTGTGAACCATGGATCAGATCAAATGAAATCTCAAATGAATAATTTGCCATTTAATTTTTTTTTGGATTGGTTGACTGGAGTGAGCCCAACCATGATATGAATCCAATTTGATGGGATTTCTACATGTTTCTACTGTAGATGGTGATGTACAGCCACCAGTTTGGGCCGCGGTCAGGGGGTCTGACGGTGCTGGTGGCAGACCGTAGCATCTACCCCGTGTGGGAGAGGGGTGGCACCTTGGGGGACCTGTGGGTGAAGGCAGAGGTGATGATCACCACCAACTCCACTTTCTATGTGAGTAATTCATCACAATGTGTAGTCATTAGTTTACGGTATTTTTTAAACAGTTGCAGTGTGCTTTTCTGAGAATTAATGATTAATCAATAAAAGGCACTGAATATAACAGGAACATTATTATTGAATGAAAGGACACATATTTGTCATTAAACTTTTAACAATTAAAGGTACTTTCAATAATAGGTAACTCAAGTACTTGGTTGACAAAATTACAATCTTTATACAAATGAGAGCCTTCATATTCTAGTGATATTGAATGTTGAATTTCAGGTAGATTTTCTAAATGGATATATGGCATTTTGGAAATAAATTAATATTTACTTGAGAGGTTTAGTCTGTTTTTGTATTGAATTGAATTGAATTGAAATATTGGATGACATTACAATTGCAACAGTTTATTTCCAACCTGTTCATTCTTCTTCTCTTTTCCATCCCCTCTGTCTAACCTGTTCATTCTTCTTCTCTTGTCTAATTGCCCCTCATCATAGATTGTAGTGATGGCAGCGATAAGGGACCTTGCATATGGCGGTATTGCCATCGACAGCATTACGTTGTCTCCTGAATGCCGCATATCAACTGGTAAATCCCTTCTTCCATCTGAAATAATACAGAATGAATGAATGAAATATATCCTCTGCAACATGATATATCCACTATTTAATATTCCCATCTGAAACAGGGAATTATTCCTTTGCAAATGTCCCTAAACCTCCTGCTCACCCCTGTACTGATGTACCCGAGGAGATGTGCAATTTTCATCCTGACTGTGAAGGAGCCGAGGATGAGTCCAAGTGTGGTGAGTTCTTGAGCGGCATTTAGAGACAATCTGACTTTTCTCCACAGGTCTGAGTACTGCAGAAGTTCTGCTATCCAAATGATCTGATTGATCGCTGTCACGTGTGCAATTGCATCTCCATTAAATGGAGACATTATTGAATTGAATGAACTTGAGACATAACAGAACAAGCTGCTGTTGCATGTTTCTGGTATGAGTATTGGAAAAGTTCTGTTAAATACCAAAACCAAAGAGTTTTTGCTCACACGTTGAGTGTGTAATGATGTCTCAATGCAATGTGTCCACAGGGGATTTCTCTTATGCTCAGGGAAGCTCAGGCTGGACTGATGCCAGCATTGGGAGTCAGGCTTGGGTCCTAAATGAAATGTACAATTCCACTACCAAAGGTATGACAGTGCTCCCTCCCCCTCCATGTGTGTGCATGATTGTATATTATTATTATTTACCTAGAATCAATAAACCCTAACCCTAACCCTAAAAACCATAAAAATATGAATATTTCTCTGGCTCGTATTATGCTTGCATCTCTCTCTCTCTCATTTCTAAGATGAGTACCTGTATGTAGCCGAGGCCCCCGGCCAGCAGCTGACCGAGGCCCAGACTCGAACCCCCCTCCTGGGCCCCTCCGGTCCGGCTTGCACCTTCAGCTTCAGTTTTGCACTAACTGGGACTCCTGATCACATTGGTAACTCAGTCAACTTACTAGCCTACATATTATAGTCTTACCTGTACGACGACACGTGGTCATATTCTCACCTCTTTTCAAAGGCCTTCATTGTTACACATATCAGCATTTATTAATTCCATTACAATATAACAACAACAAACACCAATTTATTTACAATTTATTTATTTTTAAAGCACTATTCATACATAGAATGCAGCATAGAGTGTTACAAGCAAGATCAAAAATGGAAGCAAACACAAGACACAAAATCTGTCTATTAAGATGTTAAAAATAATGAAAAAATAATGAATTAATTTATAATTTGGTAAGTAAGGCACAATGAGCAACCCATAAAATTACATAAAAAAGAAAGATAAAATAGGTAAGGATCCAAATCAAAACAAAATCAAAACAAATCAAAGTGCTTTACATAAGGGTTTATCTGTGAATTCTGATCCTAGAAATACATACTGTATGATCTGTTGTTATGACTCATTATTGGCTTTTGATCTCTCTACTACCCCCTCTCTCCTCCAGGTGAGCTGTCAGTCAGGTTGATTGACAGCTTGCTGGGCATCCAGCCTAAACTGTGGGAGTTCAGTGGGGAGACTGGAGCAGACGGAGGGGAGTGGAAGCAGGCCCAAGTGTCTATTGGAGTCAGAGAACAGCGCTTCCAGGTACACTACATTTCATTCAGTGCAACATTTGATTTTTTGGACCGGGATTTTCTTATAGCAGTTGTATTTGCTGAATCTTGCGATTGTCTCATTGATAATTCCAGCTCTTCTGTTTTGCTCACTCTGTCTTTATTAGCTGCAGTTTGAAGCTCGTGCTACGAAACTAAGTCCGTCTGCCAAGATTAAAGTGACGAACGTTCGCTTTGTCAACTGTCATGCTGACTATTTTCCATCCTCTCCAACGGGTAACTGTTTTGTGGATTTACAGTGTCCACTGTACATGTGATGTTGCACACTGCTATTGCAACAAGAAGCTTTTATTACCTATTTAGAAACTCAACATAGTATCCATGCATGTCCTATTGATTTGATCTTGTTTTGTGCAGGGCTTTCGTGTAACTTTGAAGACGGCTTGTGCGGATGGTACCAGGATAACAGTGACAACTTCGACTGGACTGTTCTCCCTGGGATGGACCACACTATTGGGATCGGTAACCTCATGTTTTTATTAAAAATACAGCATAGAACCAAGAGACTATGTGAAGCGAACCCATCCATCTGGTAGCGTCAGGTTACCAAGAGACCCACAGATATAAATGACTACAGTTGGTTCCGGTCGAGTTATTTGATTGGACAGGAGGCATTCCATATGTGCTGATATACAGTATCACTCCACTTTACGGCTGTCCGCTTTCACCGGAATTCTGTTGCTAGGGAACCGTTTGGACTCTAGTTCATTTCCTGTCAGCTATTGTATTAGCAAACACTGCAACAGGAAGTAAGCTAGGGCCAATTTCAAATCTTTATGTTGTCAAGTTGAAACAGTCCAGAGCTCCACTGAGAGAAAGAGTTGCATGATCTCTAATCACTTCATCAGGCCAATTATTTTACAGCAATGGCGGACCACCGCAATAGTTCCAAACAGCCAGAGCTAGCAACCGCAGCGCCATACGGAAGCAGTGAGATTGGAACTATCAGGAGGACAGGAGCCACATGAACCACATGACCTTTTCAGCCTCCGTTGACTCTGTCTCAGTGGCTCTGAAACAGTCTATAGACAGTTTCCATTCAGCAACATCGACATTCTCAATTGAACCCCGGCTCACTTCCTGTTGCAGTGTTTAACCCCGGCTCACTTCCTGTTGCAGTGTTTAACCCCGGCTCACTTCCTGTTGCAGTGTTTAACCCCGGCTCACTTCCTGTTGCAGTGTTTGCTAGTAGAATAGGACAGGATGACAGGACAGGACTGACAATTCTGTGAAAACTGTTTATAGAAAGAGTTTATGTGTTGCATAGGCAATGCTTGGTAATGGAGTATCCTGTCTGAACTGGTTTTTGTGTGTGTGTTTTTTGATCACATTCAAGGCCATGCTGCTATTATGTATATCGGCACTTGTGTGATATTCCCGAAGTGTAGACAAAGGTGTAATTCAATATTCCACACACACACACACACACACACACACACTGACACACACAAACACACACACTTATTTCTTGTATCCCTCTTGCCTTGGCATCATTAGCTATTCCCGTGCATTGGGGAGTATAGTGGAGGGTAAACACAGTTTACCCTCCACTTTGAAATGAGACGAACAGTTTACTCACCTATTGTCAGATCAACTTTGTCAATCATTGAGGAGAAACAAGGTGAGTCAACTACTCACCTTGGATAGTTTACCCACCTCTGAATTTACCACGACACCCCTGATTGCAAAGGTATCATCATAATCATAATATATCATCACATGGTGTAATATATCACATGGTGCAATATATCACATGGTGTAATACAGTGGTTCCCAACCTACGGTACGCGTACCGTAGGTTGGGAACTGCTGGTGGTACTTGGAAGGCTCTGTGAAAAAAAAAAAAAAAAGGTTTTGTGCAAAATCCATGGTGGTCATTAGTAGTAGTTTTCAAACATGTGAAAGTGAAATAATAATAATAATTATTAATATTATTGGCAGTGTTTCTCAAGGTAGGTGGTACTTGCGCCCCCCCCTGCTGGTGGTACTTGATCCCTGGAATCCCAATGTTTAAATTATGAAATAAACCCAACTTTAAAATCAATTGTAAAACATGTTTATCTATCAAAATAATACTACGAATGAAAATAAACTTGTGATCATTGAAATTGAGGTTTATTTTGTTGTCTTGAGATTTAGAAACAAATATTTGTTTCTGACGGACCCTATACCTGTTGCACATGCACAATTACCTGCCCGCCCCGCATGGTTACACAAGTGGTGAACAAAGACGAGGAGGGATGCTAAAGTGGATCAAAACGGGAGGGAATCGTAAAAGAGCTGTAGTCGAGGAGAGCAGCAACGATGAAGCACAAGGAGGTGAAGACAGCAGTCAACCCAGCACAAGTGCAGCTGCTGCAGGTTGCACATACAGTAGGCTGCAGGTTGGAATAAATTTGCCTCCTGCGTGAACTGTGCATAGCTGAATAGACTGTATTTTAACGTCGGTCATATGGTGGTACTTGGAGAGCCAACTACTTTCTCAGGTGGTACTTGGTGTAAAAAGGTTGGGAACCACTGGTGTAATATATCACATGGTGTAATTGTAATAGCGGTATACTGCTACATGGAGCTTGTGATGCCTAGACCCTCTTGGCTTTTTCTCCATCTGTCTCTTTCAATGTTCAGGTAAAAGCCTGCTTGTAGATATGTGGAGTCCCTCTCTGCGCGGCCCAACTGGACGTTTACTTTCATTCCCACAGTTACCAGTTTCTACAGAACAGTGCCTGTCCTTCTTTTACAAACTCTACGGGCCACAAACAGGTGAGATCTTGGGGCTAGACTGAGACTGAATGGTTGTGAATAGTGGAATAATTCAGTGTTCATGTCCCAAATTATTATTATTTTTTCTTTTTCTTTTTTTCTTTCTTTCTTTCTTTCTTTCTTTTTAAGAGTAATTGTCACTTTTTCCAAATGGTTGTTATCTTGCTTTGGAATGAACCAAAATTAAATATTACCTAAGTGGTTGATGAAAGATGTAAATAATCTGAATATGATCAATCTTATTTCTTTCATGTGATCCTGCATCCAGGTGCACTGAATGTGAAGCTGTTAGATGGCAGCGGTTATGAGTCTCTGCTCTGGACCCGTAGCGGAGCCCATGGCAACGTGTGGCACGAGGGCCACTGCCTGGTTTCCCAGCTTACAAAGTTTCAGGTACCGTATGAATACTGTCAGCCTATTTGAAAATAACTCAACGTCTCCGCACAATGTCTATCCATTTGAAGACTGACATTAGAGTGACAAGAATGCATGGTGGGTATAGGGAAGGGTGCAGAAGAGATCAAAGTGCAGATCAGTGGTTCTCATGTGGGCTCCTTGAAGGGGTTCCAGTGGGTCCCGAGCAAATTGATGAATTGTTAAACCCTGCCATTATTTCATTTCCAAGAAGTGAACACAATCAGAGAATGGAGAAGAACGACTGTTTGGGTCATAGCTTCACTGTTATCTTCTCTACAATACAGATAGTCATGGAATTCTGGACGAAATCATATCTAAATGAAAAATATTCTCAGATTTGGCAAACAAAATCTCATCAAATGGGGGTCCATGGCTCTAATCTGGAATAAATGAGGGGTCTTTGATATGGGAAAGGTTCAGAAGCACTGTTCACGATCACAGACCTACATTTCCATTGCGCCATTCAAGTAGATTAATCACGAGTTTGAGTGGACAACACTGAAGTAAGATGTCCGCCCCCCTAACCCTAACCCTGGTCTGAGAATTAGGCTGTGATGAAAGGATCCCAAAAAGCAGCAGCTGACGTCTCACAGCTGGACACACAGCTGGGAGACATCAGCTCGCTGGACCGGGGTCCTGCTGAGCGACTCCGAGGGTTTGACAGGAGGAAGCTGATCAGCTGGGTTATTCTCTCCAACATGTACACCACCATCAGCTGATGTTTGAGGCAGTTCGCTCTGGCTTTGATGGGCGGGTGGCTATTGATGACGTGGTTCTCAGGCCAGATCCTTGCACGGTGCCAAGGATGTGTTCGTTTGAAGGCCAGCGGTGTGGTTACAGCGGCTCTGGCGCCACCCGCTGGCTACACACGAATGGACACGCCACAAAAATGGGACCTAAGACTGACCACACTCTGGAGACGGAACTGGGTGAGAAAGAATATCAATGAATATATAACATTTTAGAGGCATTGAACTGACATACAGATATTGAGAAAAAGGAGAAACAATCAACATTCACTATTTAACTACTAGACAATCTCTTCCATCAGTAATGAGATCACTTATACAGTAAAATCTTACCACAGTTCAAACATTGAAAAATGCTTGACATGAGACTATTTAAGCCTTTTACTAGCCACTATAGCCTGATATTCAGACTGAATTGTCAACTCGTACACTCATTTCAAGAGCAGCAAAACTCAACTCAGTGAGGCTAAACTGTTCTGTTTAACAAAGTTAAA
Organism: Poromitra crassiceps; assembly: GCF_964638095.1. NCBI lineage: Eukaryota > Metazoa > Chordata > Actinopteri > Beryciformes > Melamphaidae > Poromitra > Poromitra crassiceps. The sequence goes on from NC_139627.1 coordinate 6,985,221, forward strand.
GTTTTTTTCTCCTTTTCCCTAGAACCTTCTGTTTAATGTAAAGTATATCTATTGGGGTTTTCAAAGTTGGAGGCGGGCCTTCCCAGGGGGGCTCCAAACCGTTCCAGGGGAGGCTCAGTCAATAGAAGTGGAAAAAATATTACATTAGTTATCAAAATGAGATCACATAGAGGTCTTTGGTTAAAGACATTTGACTGTTTTTCCTAACTTTCCCAGAGTCAGAAACAAATAAATGCCTTCAGACAGGCCTTTGTATGTATTTGGTGGAGTCTGAAGTACAGTATGTCAAACAGCAATATCAGGCTATCTTGGCTCAATTGTTGAGTGTCTCTATGTGATCAAATAATAATCATGATCCCATATGGAATTGAGCGAGGGGGGAGGCCCACATTCTCAGACTTCAAAAGCTCCTGATCTATGGCATTCACACGTTGAATAGCGATATAAATTAGATTTACCCTTTGATGTATATAAATGAAAACTGTTGTGTTAATGTAACCCATTTTTAGCATAAAGAACAATGTGAAATAAATCAGAATTTGTTGTCATAAGCACAAATGCATCTAAGTTTATTAAGTATGAATGAGGATCCCTGTGTTCCACTTGTGCTCAGGATACTACATGATGGCATACACCGACGTGGACGTTCTCCCTCTGGGAAGTAAAACAGCTCTCACCTCCGCCAAACGCCAAGGAGTGGCCCGGACAGAATGTCTCAACTTCTGGTATCACATGGGGGGAGTGAATCCTGGTAAGACAGCCAGACACACACACAAACTACTGTGGGGAGGGGGGGAGTAA